>NW_003214886.1:39979-43618 GCF_000006405.1 Perkinsus marinus ATCC 50983 | reverse complement strand
ATGGAGGATGCTGGTTTCAGTGAGGAAGGCGGTAAGTCATGTTCAACTTGATTCGCTCACTATGGGGGAATTTGATGGACTGCGCTAGTTTCACATTTCTTCTAAGGTGAGTTAATCTACGACTAGAAAGGTGCGCATTTTGTCATTACTATGTGTATTTGTGAGTACAGTGCAAAACATTGTTGGAATATATGTTTGCTTAACTCAGCTGAGCTCGGGAGTTTTCTCATTATATCATGATCAGTGTGGGGGGATATGCACATGGTCAACCACATGTGTTGGTGACAATATGAAAATTCTGAGAAAATTTGAAAATTTTCGTTAGTTTCTGTGCACTCCTACTGGAGCTCTTGAACTCAGCTGAGGAAAGCAAGCATATAATTCAACACTGATCATGATAATGATTGCACCAGGGTTGGAGTAGACGTGTACAAAAACGAATAATAATTTCTCATTGTCACATCTTCATACACTACCTCCGCTATTATTATTAGTATTACTTGGCGACCAGCAACCTAGAAGCAGCCGATGCAGTGGTGAAAGCTCTAGCAGAGTGTAGGGGAAGGAGTGATATCAGCAATGTGAGATGCGGTTACCTTGCCTCTAGGGTAGCGTACCACTCGAGTGTGGGCAACCGTCATGAATTCACATATGAGTACACTTAGTAATCTTATACTATATCAAAATGTATGAACTGCTGTGTCGAAGGTTAACTGGTTCGAAAGTTCAGCATAGTGAGGCAGATGGTTTCTATTGACGTAGAAGTACCATTCTTCCGCGAAATCGTCGATTCGACTTCTCATGTTTTATTGGAGTTTCACGACCCGTTTTACAACATTTTCTCGTTTTGGACTATCAAAATCGATCCCGCTGTGTACGAAGTGAAATTTCGCATTATAGTGATTTTATTCCACTACTTCGTATCAATTGACATGGATGGAAATTGATGTTATAATTCACTTCATGCAGATGCTCCAATCGTCGTCTTCCCAGAAGTCTGCTGATGGGTCTATGAACACCTTTGAAGACTCTATGGACGACCTTAGCTCGATACCGATGCAGAGACGAACGTCGGTTTTACACACATGGTCAATTAAATGTGTTGGTGACAGTAGGGAATTTTGGAGAAAATTCTTATTGGTTTCTATACACTTCTCTCTCCGTGAGTAGACTTGTATAATTAGTGAGGAAACTTCTGAGCGAAACGGAAATATTTTGCTTCTTCGCGCTGTGTAGCAGCGTTATGGGCTTCTAGTAGTGCGTCTTTGGGAGTGGGTTCATTGGAGTTTCAGTGTTTTACGTGAAGTGGCGTAATACTCCACGTGAAAAACGCGATATGGAGTGAATTGAAAATACTTGGCGAACTACACTGGACAAACTACCCGATATCAGCTCGTGTGTTTTATGCGTTATTCACTGCATGTTTTTCGCCGATTAAAATGTGAAATATATTTTTACTAGTGTTTTTTATATCAGGGGTGAAACTCCATCATTGAGTCCCTCAGGTTCAGCGAGCAGCCTATAGTGGTTCTGAGTGCCAACGAAGTGGTTTCTTCCGATGAGGTCATCCACGAAGACCAGATAGCCTTCAGGGCACCCCGAGCCAGTGCGGCGCGGGATAAACGCATTCCTGATGTAAGTGGGGTTATATGAGAAACACGTATGAGGAAACATGTTGTGATAGTAGCAGAAGTCATCTTATGGTATTTTTCGATAACACTCTTTGGGAAGTGAATTGGTAGTCACCACCACACAGTAGAACTCAACGGCTATTCAGCGTTTATGCTCTAATATGGTTGAATATCTCGCAGAGGGTCCAATTTCAGTGCACTAGTCATCGAATAAGTCGGACATCGATCTCTGTAGATTATAAACAAGGATAGATATTAATTGTAATGATATTATTATTTTGGAGTTTCACCCATTTTACGTGAAGTCGTGTGAAACTCGGCGAAAGACGCGATATTCGTGGTGGTATGCAGTAGTCGTGAAATGTGCTTTCCATATCACTATGGTGGTGAAACTCCATTATTAAATTAATATCTATTAGGTTTGTGATGGGGTCGACTACGGGATCAGGTTGAGAATCCTTTTTTTATATGTTCACGTGCAGGTGCGAGTTGAGATCCTCAGCGGCTCTGTTGTTGGTGAAGATTCTAATAGTATTCGAAGTCGACAAGACCGGATGGTCTTCGCAACGAACCTCCCATTTGGGGTCACTCGAGAGGATTTAGCGCACGCCCTGGGCAATGTAGGTCCTCTTTGATTTGCATTTGATGAGAGTTCTCATTGAATTCAGATTGGCCGCATTGTTGACGTGGAGATATTCAACGGCAGGGCCTCGAGCGCGGATTCGATTTCTGATAGTTCGCAAAGTTTTGCGGCTCACGAATCGCGTATAACAGCATTGATCGAATTTGAAACGGAAAAGGTGGGAGAATTGAAGTTGAAGGAAGAGGAAGTCATCTGATGAGTTTTCAGTCGGCGAGGATGTGCCGGTCGAACGTGGCTCGGCTCTTTGGTATTGTTTGTACCAGTGCTGAT
Organism: Perkinsus marinus ATCC 50983; assembly: GCF_000006405.1. NCBI lineage: Eukaryota > Perkinsozoa > Perkinsida > Perkinsidae > Perkinsus > Perkinsus marinus. Next base: position 41,074 of record NW_003214886.1, on the reverse strand, counting down.
GATGTTTCTAACAGAGTCATGCGCCTCGAGCCTGCGATATTCAAACGAACCCTTATGGTCACAAGAGTTGCCTGGCAGTAAGTGAAGTGGGATAGTCGAGGAAGTGTATATTGAAATTACTTCACGTTTGTGGTTACAAAATGCGTATCGTATTGCAGATATATGCTCTCTGAAGTATTAGAGAGTATTGGGTCCATCATAACTGCTGACACCAACGCACGACTTGAGATGAGGGTTCGCAATGCGCCGATATTCGAGGTGGGAGAGGATGGGTCGAGGACCTCACAGTAGTCTACCGTGGCATGTCAGATCCCCAACGCCGATCTTTGCAAGGCGTCCATACCCTTGAGGAGCCTGCGTGTCACTTCTGAGTCGGCAAGAACGGTAGAAGTCCGTCAGGACCCTCCAGTTAGCGTCGATGAAGTTTTAAAGCTCAAGGTGGGCATTTCGAGGGTTCGTATGATATTGTATTCGGCCGATCGATCAGGTCTTGAGAGACGTTGAGGCCCTGGGGGGCTCGGGTGGAACTGAGGGTGAGACTACTGTTGATGTTCTGAGTGATACCAGATGGTTCGTCCAAGAACAGCTCAACGATGGTATCATTTGCTTGAGGTGAATATTAGTATTCTTGCTGCTGCCCGTTGTCTTTTTGCAATATTTTGCTGTCATTTTCTCCGATCGTTATTGCTCAGATTTCCGACCTTTGCAGACACGTATGCAGCCATGAAGAAATTGACCTCACCGGGTGTGGTCCTGCTAGGAGATAAAGTCCCTCAAGTTGAATTCTGTGCGAAGTCCTTAAGGTGAAGTTTCTGGTGATTCAGTGCGACCATACCGGACCTTCAGTTTCGTCTCGTCGCACGTCGAAGGTGTAGAGGTTGAGGACGAATCATCGGGTGGAATTTATGTTGACTTTCTTCTTCCGGAGAGAAGTGGTGAGTTCATGAAAATACAAAGTTTGCGAATTGATCGCTGTCGACGGTCATTCAGTGACTCGGCTCGATAAGGACTCGTGTGTTTGCATAGTGTTTTTGCTTTCAGCCAAGTATGTAGATGCGCACGACACGCCTCTTTCTATAGACGGTATCCCCAGCA
>NW_003214886.1:36766-39879 GCF_000006405.1 Perkinsus marinus ATCC 50983 | reverse complement strand
AAAAATGTAGAGGACTCAATGAGAATTCTCAAAATTTCCTCAGAATTCTCATTTTTTCACCAACATATGTGGTTGACCATGTGCATATTGTCCGAATTATTTTTAGAATCGGCGGCTGCCGATTCTAGTTGCAACCTGAGCCCCCAAATATCCCACAACATGACAGGCCATCAACCAGATTAATCGGGATGTCACTACTATTAAGAGGGAATCGGGTCTGAGAAGTTCTCAGTGCAGACTCAGTGAAACCGCCAAACAAAACGAACCATTATCGGGCAGATGTTGTGAGAAGCAACACTAATGGTGGTAGGCTACCACTGGTAGCAACATCAGGTCATACTACAGCTTGATGAAGCCACGTGTCTCATAGCATTGCAATTTACTACATGCTCCGAGCATGTCACCGAATAACTAGTATATCCATACGCTTTGATTAGTTCATATGAATCGCATTTAGGATGTGAAATGTGATGTTTGAGATTGTAAAGTATTAGCCATAATATGCTACATTATTGAAAGATCAAGAAAAATCGTGGAGGATACGTCTTCATCCAAGATCTTCCAGGGCCGAAGATTCGGGGTGTAAAAACTTCGTACTACAAAATTCGTAGCGGATTCCACATTTGTATAATTCAACTAAACCACATATCGCGGTTATCGTCCATGCTGGGTCGCTCGTGAAGGCCGGTTAGATTTCACCGAGTCTTCGTCCTGCAATCATGCTAATTCGAACGTGTGAGATATTTTTACTAGTGTTTTTTATATCAGGGGTGAAACTCCATCATTGAGTCCCTCAGGTTCAGCGAGCAGCCTATAGTGGTTCTGAGTGCCAACGAAGTGGTTTCCTCCGATGAGGTCATCCACGAAGACCAGATAGCCTTCAGGGCACCCCGAGCCAGTGCGGCGCGGGATAAACGGATTCCTGATGTAAGTGGGGTTATATGAGAAACACGTATGAGGAAATATGTTGTGATAGTAACAGAAGTCATCTTATGGTATTTTTCGATAACATTCTTGGGCCACACAGTAGAACTCAACGGCTATTGAGTGTTTATACTCTAATATAGTTGGATATCTGGCAGAGGGTCCTATTTTAGTGCACTATTCATTGAATAGTTTGTACATCGATCTTTGTAGATCATTGTTATATGATGGATTATAAACACGGATAATGAGGATAGATATCACTTTAATAATATTGGAGTCTCACCCGTTTTACGTTAAGTGGCGTAATACTCCATGTGAAAAACACATCACATGTTTTACGCGAAATTCACTACTCACATGCGTTTTTCGCGAAGTGAAATGTGTTTTTCACTAGTGTTTTTCACATCACTAGGGTTGTGAAACTCCATTATTATATTATTAAATTGATATCTATCCTCAATATCCTTGTAGGTTTGATGGGATCAGCCGAGAACAGGTTGAGAATCCCATATTAGATGTTCACATGCAGGTGCGAGTTGAGATCCTCAGCGGCTCTATTGTTGGTGATGATTCTGATAGTATTCGCAGTTAACAAGACCGGATGGTCTTCGCAACGAACCTCCCATTTGGGGTCACTCGAGAGGACTTAGCGCACGCCCTGGGCAATGTAGGTCCTCTTTGATTTGCATTTGATGAGAGTTCTCATTGAATTCAGATCGGCCGCATTGTTGACGTGGAGATATTCAACGGCAGGGCTTCGAGCGCGGATTCGATTTCTGATAGTTCGCAAAGTTTTGCGGCTCACGAGTCGCGTATAACAGCATTGATCGAATTTGAAACGGAAAAGGTGGGAGAGTTGGAGTTGGAGTAAGAGGAAGTCATCTGATGAGTTTTCAGTCGGCGAGGATGTGCCGGTCGAATGTGGCTCGGCTCTTTGGTATTGTTTGTACGAGTGCTGATGATGTTTCTAACAGAGCCATGCGCCTCGAGCCTGCAATATTCAAACGAACCCTTATGATCACAAGAGTTGCCTGGCAGTAAGTGAAGTGGGATAGTCGAGGAAGTGTATATTGAAATTACTTAACGTTTGTGGTTACAAAATGCGTATCGTATTGCAGATATATGCTCTCTGAAGTATTAGAGAGTATTGGATCCATTATAACTGCTGACACCAACGCACGACTTGAGATGAGGGTTCGCAACGCGCCGATATTCGAGGTGGGCGAGGATGGGTCGAGGACCTCACAGTAGTCTACTGTGGCATGTCAGATCCCCAACGCCGACCTTTCCAAGGCCTCCATACCCTTGAGGAGCCTGCGTGTCACTTCTGAGTCGGCGAGAACGGTAGAAGTCAGTCAGGACCCTCCAGTGAGCGTCGATGAAGTTTTAAAGCTCAAGGTGGGCAATTTGAAGGTTTGTGTGATATTGTATTCGGCTGACTGATCAGGCATTGAGAGACGCTGAGGCCCTGGGGGGCTCGGGTGGACATGAGGGTGAGACTACTGTTGATGTTCTGAGTGATACTAGGTGGTTCGTACAAGAACAGCTCAACGATGGTATCATTTGCTTGAGGTGAATATTAGTATTCTTGCTGCTGCCCGTTGTCTTTTTGCAATATTTTGCTGTCATTTTCTCCGATTGTTATTGCTCAGATTTCCGACCTTTGCTGACACGTATGCAGCCATGAAGAAATTGACCTCACCGGGTGTGGTCCTGCTGGGAGATAAAGTCCCTCAAGTTGAATTCTGTGCGAAGTCCTTAAGGTGGAGTTTCTGGTGATTCAATGCGACCACACCGGACCTTCAGTTTCGTCTCGTCGCACGTCGAAGGTGTAGAGGTTGAGGACGAATCATCGGGTGGAATTTATGTTGACTTTCTTCTTCCGGAGAGAAGTGGTGAGTTCATGAAAATACAAAGTTTGCGAATTGATCGCTGTCGACGGTCATTCAGTGACTCGGCTCGATAAGGACTCGTGTGTTTGCATAGTGTTTTTGCTTTCAGCCAAGTATGTAGATGCGCACGACACGCCTCTTTCTATAGACGGTATCCCCAGCAGGGAAATGCTCGCATGAGAAAGTTTGCAACTTCGTTTCTGTCGAATTTTCTCTTGTGTTATTCTGATTTAGTATTGGATAAGGCTCTCATTATAAGAGCCAATGATGGAACGCCTTCAGTCAAAATTTCGA
>NW_003214886.1:32229-36666 GCF_000006405.1 Perkinsus marinus ATCC 50983 | reverse complement strand
GACCTGCGTGTTGCTGTACGCGGTATGATACCGCGATAGTTGGATAATCCAACTCTTTCACGAGCACATTCATACGCTCATTTTTTGCACTTCGAGGAGTACTGAAGAGTGAAGCTGTATCTGGGCTTTCGTCGCCATTCAACGATCTTTGAGCGGATGGTTATTGAATTGAACACGAGCAAGATGCTGCGCCTTCAGCCACAGGTTTCTCGAAAGTAGCTCTTTCTCATCCTTGACTGTTGTGGATGTTATTGCGTTTACACATAGAAGGCACTGAGTGCCTTGTGACGAGTCTCGTCACATCAACCCGACTTCTCACGCTACGAGATATTTTGGACTAGCGTTGCTTGCTCCTGCCAGTGGCAGGGGCAAGCAACGCTAGTGGCAGGCTGTGTTTGGCATGTTTGGCAAAATGGCAGACGGCACTGCGACTCGCCATTTTGCTAATGTGGCAATTCTCAGAGCTCCCAGAGCTGAGCTCTGAGTTGTAATTTACTTACTCTAAGTGATTCCACGACTATGCGTCATAAGACGCATCAGTCCCATAAGCAGCGTTAACCATGAACGAGAATGCGCTGGGGAGTGTAAACATCCAATTCGGACAATGTGAGTTCAGATTCTGATCTCAAAGCTTGTACAATGACTTCTTGACATACCGCTGTAGAACAATGCCGTGAGTTACGCCAAAATAGATGACATATGACATGCACAGCTACGAGAGGGCCATGAGCCATCTGATAAATAATGCGTGGCTAATATATTGCAGCTGAACCTCAAGCGGATGATCTGAAAGGGAGGTCATTTTTTCCTCTATTTGTTTGTCCTGTTTTTCGCAGGCCAAGATATCTCCCTCAGGAGAATGAATTGGCTTGGACGTCGCGCAATTTCTATGCGTGCTGTGCAAACCAAATGCATAATGCGTTCCTAGCGCGTAATGCGTTGAACGGATGTGATATATCTAAGTCAGATCGCCTGCTTAATTTTTCGCTTCCGGAGAGCAACTGACGATATCTCTTCACTGGTGATCAACTCCTCCGAATGACCCTTCGGAATCGGTGGTAAGCTCCTATTACTGTATTCTAGGGGGTAGACCCGTGGCTCCAAATAAGGATCCTAGCTGGCAGTGCTGAAAAATATGTTCGCTTTCCTCAGCTGAGCTTGACAGTTTCCTCACTAAATATACACGTTAACATACGAATCATTGTAAAAATGTAGAGGACTCAATGAGAATTTCTCAAAATTTCCTCAGAATTCTCATTTTTTCACCAACATATGTGGTTGACCATGTGCATATTGTCCGAATTATGAATCGGCAGCTGCCGATTCTAGTTGCAACCTGAGCCCCCAAATATCCCACAACATGACAGGCCATCAACCAGATTAATCGGGATGTCACTACTATTAAGAGGGAATCGGGTCTGAGAAATTCTCAGTGCAGACTCAGTGAAACCGCCAAACAAAACGAACCAGTATCGGGCAGATGTTGTGAGAAGCAACACTTATGGTGGTAGGCTACCACTGGTAGCAGCATCAGGTCATACTACAGCTTGATCAAGCCACGTGTCTCATAGCATTGCAATTTACTACATGCTCCGAGCATGTCACCGAATAACTAGTATATCCATACGCTTTGATTAGTTCATATGAATCGCATTTAGGATGTGAAATGTGATGTTTGAGATTGTAAAGTATTAGCCATAATATGCTACATTATTGAAAGATCAAGAAAAATCGTGGAGGATACGTCTTCATCCAAGATCTTCCAGGGCCGAAGATTCGGGGTGTAAAAACTTCGTACTACAAAATTCGTAGCGGATTCCACATTTGTATAATTCAACTAAACCACATATCGCGGTTATCGTCCATGCTGGGTCGCTCGTGAAGGCCGGTTAGACCTCACCGAGTCTTCCTCCTGCAATCATGCTAATTCGAACGTGTGAGATATTTTTACTAGTGTTTTTATATCAGGGGTGAAACTCCATCATTGAGTCCCTCAGGTTCAGCGAGCAGCCTATAGTGGTTCTGAGTGCCAACGAAGTGGTATCTTCCGATGAGGTCATCCACGAAGACCAGATAGCCCTCAGGGCGCCCCGAGCCAGTGCGGCACGGGATAAACGGATTCCTGATGTAAGTGGGGTTATATGATGTGCTTTTCACTAGTGTTTTTCACGTCACAAGTGAAACTCCATTATTATATTATTAAATTGATATCTATCCTCAATATCCTTGTAGGTTTGATGGGGTCAGCCGAGAACAGGTTGAGAATCCCATATTAGATGTTCACATGCAGGTGCGAGTTGAGATCCTCAGCGGCTCTGTTGTTGGTGAAGATTCTGATAGTATTCGCAGTTGACAAGACCGGATGGTCTTCGCAACGAACCTCCCATTTGGGGTCACTCGAGAGGACTTAGCGCACGCCCTGGGCAATGTAGCTCCTCTTTGATTTGCATTTGATGAGAGTTCTCATTGAATTCAGATTGGCCGGATTGTTGACGTGGAGATATTCAACGGCAGGGCCTCGAGCGCGGATTCGATTTCTGATAGTTCGCAAAGTTTTGCGGCTCACGAGTCGCGTATAACAGCATTGATCGAATTTGAGACGGAAAAGGTGGGAGAGTTGGAGTTGAAGTAAGAGGAAGTCATCTGATGAATTTCAGTCGGCGAGGATGTGCCGGTCGAACGTGGCTCGGCTCTTCGGTATTGTTTGTACGAGTGCTGATGATGTTTCTAACAGAGTCATGCGCCTCGAGCCTGCGATATTCAAACGAACACTTATGATCACAAGAGTTGCCTGGCAGTAAGTGGGATAGTCGAGGAATTGTATATTGAAATTACTAAACGTTTGTGGTTACAAAATGCGTATCGTATTGCAGATATATGCTCTCTGAAGTATTAGAGAGTATCGGGTCCATCATAACTGCTGACACCAACGCACGACTTGAGATGAGGGTTCGCAATGCGCCGATATTCGAGGTGGGCGAGGATGGGTCGAGGTCCTCTCAGTAGTCTACCGTGGCATGTCAGATCCCCAACGCCGACCTTTCCAAGACGTCCATTCCCCTGAAGAGCCTGCGTGTCACTTCTGAGTCGGCGAGAACTGTAGAAGTCAGTCAGGACCCTCCAGTGAGCGTTGATGAAGTTTTAAAGCTCAAGGTGGGCATTTCGAGGGCTCGTATGATATTGTATTCGGCCGATCGATCAGGTCTTGAGAGACGCTGAGGCCCTGGGGGGCTCGGGTGCAACTGAGGGTGAGACTACTGTTGATGTTCTGAGTGATACCAGATGGTTCGTACAAGAACAGCTCAACGATGGTATCGTTTGCTTGAGGTGAAGATTCGACGCTGTCCGTTGTTTTTGTGAGGATCTGTCGTAGTTTGCGTATTTTGCTGTCATTTTCTCCGATTGTTATTGCTTAGATTTCCGACCTTTGCAGACACGTATGCAGCCATGAAGAAATTGACCTCACCGGGTGTGGTCCTGCTAGGAGATGAAGTTCCCCAAGTTGAATTCTGTGCGAAGTCTTTAAGGTGAAGTTTTCGGCGAGTCGATGCGGCCATACCGGACCTTCAGTTTCGTCTCGTCGCACGTCGAAGGGGTAGAAGTTGAGGACGAATCATCGGGTGGAATTTATGTTGACTTTCTTCTTCCGGAGAGAAGTGGTGAGTTCATGAAAATACAAAGTTTGCGAATTGATCGCTGTCGACGGTCATACAGTGACTCGGCTCGATAAGGACTCGTGTGTTTGCATAGTGTTTTTGCTTTCAGCCAAGTATGTAGATGCGCACGACACGCCTCTTTCTATAGACGGTATCCCCAGCAGGGAAATGCTCGCATGAGAAAGTTTGCAACTTCGTTTCTGTCGAATTTTCTCCTGTGTTATTCTGATTTAGTATTGGATAAGGCTCTTATTATAAGAGCCAATGATGGAACGCCTTCAGTCAAAATTTCGATCGTCCGAATGTGTTGAGCTTTTGACGCCCTGCTGCCCTTGGCACACATGTAGTTAAGTACCAGGCAATAGCTCAGCCGGTAGCTCTCTGGTAGTGGGTCAACAGAAAAGGAACAGGAAGCCACATGAAACCCTAATTATAGAATAGATAGCACACGATTCATAACCGAACCATCCAGAGAAGGTTAACCCTCCACGCAGGCATCAACGTGCAATCTTGTCACAGTTTGCAATAGAATACATCACATTGAACTTCTCACCGCAGCTTTAGTGTAACAAACGAGACCAGTTAGGTGTATCGCAGCGCGAACCTCGCGTCGCGAGGTGCTCCGCATTGTTCTACAGAAGTGCATGGGAGCGCTACTGACTAGCGGCTGAATAGGTGTTGCAGTTGTTGTGCTAACGAAGATACTAGTCGAAAGAGTACAGGGACGGTTTTCGCGAGCCTTTCGGCTCGCTTGAAAACCGTCGAAGCAGCAGCTCTCTCT
>NW_003214886.1:31672-32129 GCF_000006405.1 Perkinsus marinus ATCC 50983 | reverse complement strand
CGCCCTGCTGCCCTTGGCACACATGTAGTTAAGTACCAGGCAATAGCTCAAGCGGTAGCTCTCTGGTAGTGGGTCAACAGAAAAGGAACAGGAAGCCACATGAAACCCTAACTAGAGAATAGATAGCACACGATTCATAACCGAACCATCCAGGAAAGGTTAACCCTCCACGCAGGCATCAACGTGCAATCTTGTCATAGTTTGCAATAGAATACATCACATTGAACTTCTCACCGCAGCTTTAGTGTAACAAACGAGACCAGTTAGGTGTAGCGCAGCGCGAACCTATAAGGTGTTTTGTACACCTTATAGGTGTACTACATGTGTGTTCAGCCCTCAACTTCAGTGTAACACTGGCGATCTCATAAGATGCACCTTGTATCCAGCTTGACCTCAACGACCCAAGGCTTGGGTCGAGAGTACACCACGTGAGCTTGGGACCCAAGCTCACGTGGTG
>NW_003214886.1:30097-31572 GCF_000006405.1 Perkinsus marinus ATCC 50983 | reverse complement strand
CGTCGGCGCACTTCTGAGGGACATACTGTTCGGGGAGGCAGCCGATCCGTGAAGAACTATCCCCTTGGCAGGGAGATACTGCTCGCTTCTGTCTCCGGCACGGACAAGGTGGGTTATCCGTATAGCACAATCCGAACATACGTCACGGGACTGAAGATCCGCAACCTAGAGGAAGGTCATAACTCATAACTTATGAGCACTGTTGGTTCGAAGCCGAGCATGTCAAGAAAGCTCGAACCTCGGTAAGGAGACGGCAACCGCAGGGAGCGGATCGATCCGGCGCGAAGGACGCCGTGACGGTCGCACACGCCAGTGCACTATCGTCACGGGTACAAACGGAAAAATACCTTAGTCCAATCAACACTCTGTAGTCCAAACAATATCCGCTGATCCAAGCTAAGCCCCTAAATCCAAGAAAGGTATACATATACCTTTATATGTTTGGATTAGTGATGGGTGTTGTATGTACTTGAAAGATGTTACCTTACACACGAATCGTGTGTAAGAATATATCTTGTTCGAATCGCGTGACACGATTAGCATGAAGTCTTCGCTTTCGGCTCCGCGGAACTCAACCACATCAATTATGACTACAACGGAAAACATGACAAAAGTATATCTACAGCTTCATTGACTAGTTATTGTGACTCAAGGTTCTTGAGCTCCGTTGTCTTTTCTCCCTTGTATTTGCTGATGCCTGTTGTTGTCTAATGAATAAACGCTCATATAGTTCATGCAAGACTTCGGTTATTACTCATTTTCCAAAGGACATTGTCACAAGGGTTCCCATCATCCTACCAGTCATCGCTATTGTTGTTATTATGATCCTTTTCCGACGGGCACTTCTCAGAGGGATGCTCATCATCATCCCAGTCATCGCTATTGTTGCCATTATCATCATCTGCCGATGGCCGGTTATCAGAGGGATGCTCATCATCATCCCAATCATCGCTATTGTTGCCATTATCATCATCTGCCGATGACCGGTTATCAGAGGGATACCCGCCATCATCCCAATCTTCGCTGTTGACCTTCTCGTCAGTGACGAGTCGTCACCCAAAATACTGGTTTGTCCTACTTCATTATCGTTTTCGCGTAATCCAGTGTCACTGCTTGACCCTGAAATGAGCTATATAAAGTTCATCCAACGAATCGTCGCTTCAAGTTGAAGCACTTCCGAACAATTTGATTGCAAGAATACAAATTCACAGATTGTGATGCAAATACCGTAGTAGTGACTCACCTGTGTAACTAGAGCTGTCGGGAGGCAGATCATCCGCTTCATCATTAGATCCATTTTCGCTTGCGACATCTGTCTCACTCCAGACTGAAAGACACCCAACAAAATAAAAGCTTCATCTGATTGTTGCGAGCCTGATAATCTCCAAGCCAATCAGTACTAGTTCAATACCATCCGTTTCATCATCCATCTTATCCACATTATCGTCCCTAGATAGTGGTGTCGTTGCGTCTGA
>NW_003214886.1:25888-29997 GCF_000006405.1 Perkinsus marinus ATCC 50983 | reverse complement strand
TCTAAGTTTCATGATGTATCGTATAGGATATGCAGTAAATACGACACGGAAGGAACCGCAAAAGCATAAACTACTGCTGATAATTTCTACGAGCTCGCTACGCTCGCTCGCCTTTTAATCCATACTCAATATCGCTCAGTTGCAACGTTGTTTGGATTTAGGGGTATAGCTTGGATTAACGATTCCTGTTTGGATTTACAGAGGGTGCTTGGAGTAATGAGTACACCCCGCTTGAGCTCCCTGGTCTTCTCTTGCACTTGAATGCTCAAAGATATTGACTCCTTCTCAGCGCGAACTCTAGCAGCCTTCGCACATCCGAGGTCCTAATGCCAAGAATGTAGACGAGTCCTCAATCTGATTGAGTCAATGACACTGACAAAAAGAGCGACAACTATAAATTCGGGAGGGCTACGAGCCTCAATCATAGAAGATAACGGCTATACACCCGAAATTATAAACAGAGAAATCATAAAAATTATGATTGGCGCCTAATAAATGCCATAGGCTAATCAATGCTTCCGTCCTGTTACCGGAAGTCTACAATCTGTAACATCAATATCAAAACAATTGGAGAACCTACATCTGACGCTCTCTGCAGTTGAACCTTCAGCTTTTGCATCTCCTGCTCGCAGTCCTCCGAAGCAGTTTGTACCTTACCACACTAATAGAATAGTGTCACAGCAAGGACAATGGCCGGTAGTAATAGTAGTAGAATGAATTGAATCCTCACCTTCTCCAGGCTCTCACGGAGCATATTTCGATCAGCTATACTGTCCTTCAAGGCAGAATTTCTCTAGCTAGTTGATCAACGTTCTGCAACATTCGTGAATTTTCGACATCATGGATATGATGACGTGGGCACACAATATTACTACTCGCGTCTCCTTGAGCTGACCACAGCGATCTTCAGGCTTGCTCCTATGTCCCTCAGCATCGTTCTGAAGAGCATAATAGACACAATTGCAAATATTTATAGCAAGTCGTAGGACCTTCCGAGGAACAATGATTTGAATCAAACTGTTTGATATTGGTTTATGATATAGAGTTCAACGGTACTGAGCTTAAATTCCAGAAAATCCTACAGCTCCAGCAAACAACCGCTCCTTTGTATTCTTCGCTCGTGCACGTCGTTTAGCAGATGCGCTTACATTAGACATTACGAGAAACACTCCTGCCAACGACAAGAACGTCACTGAGTGATAAGATATCGAGTGGTCATGTTGTGAGGATATACGCAAGTTGATAAATAACTCTCATTGAAACAGTCAGTTCACATCATGTGAATCACATGTAAAGTATAGTACATGAAATCAGAGAAAATCAACATACAACAACGGTCTGACACAATTCGGTCTCACACTTCAAGGGTCTAACACAGTTCGGTTTCAAATGAAACCCGAAATTCGGGTCCAAAGGCCTATAATCATCTAACGCAATTCATATCAGGAAAGGTTAGGCACGCTATAGTGGTCTAACGCAATCCATAAAAGGAAAGGTTAGGCACGCTATAGTGGTCTAACGCAATTCATACCAGGAAAGGTTAGGCACGGTATAGTGGTCTAACGCAATCCATGAAAGAAATGGCTAGGCACACTATAACGGTCTAACGCAATCCATAAAAGAAATGGCTAGGCACACTGCAATGGTCTAACGCAATCCATAAAAGGAAAGGCTAGGCACACTATAATGGTCTAACGCAATCCATAAAAGGAAAGGTTAGGCACGCTATAGTGGTCTAACGCAATTCATACCAGGAAAGGTTAGGCACGCTATAGTGGTCTAACGCAATCCATGAAAGAAATGGCTAGGCACGCTACAGTGGTCTAACGCAATCCATAAAAGGAAAGGTTAGGCACACTATAATGGTCTAACGCAATCCATAAAAGGAAAGGTTAGGCGCACTATAATGGTCTAACGCAATCCATAAAAGAAATGGCTAGGCACACTGCAATGGTCTAACGCAATCCATAAAAGGAAAGGCTAGGCACACTATAATGGTCTAACGCAATCCATAAAAGGAAAGGTTAGGCACACTATAATGGTCTAACGCAATCCATAAAAGGAAAGGCTAGGCACACTGTAATGGTCTAACGCAATCCATAAAAGAAAAGGCTAGGCACACTGTAATGGTCTAACGCAATTCTTACCAGGAAAGGTCAGGCACGCTACAGGGGCTAACGCAACCCAGCAAAGGCTAGGCACGCCGCAACACTCTATCAGGCGCGTTAGTAACAAACTGTGTAAAAGGAACGACTAGGTCATCCTGCTTAAATCTTTGACCACAGCGGAGTCCCATCACATCAGAACTCGTATTATGGGCACCATCATCCCGATGATAGCACATGAAATTCGCGATGGAAATTATTACGCAGCGAATTTGGAGAGGCACATCAGTGAGTGTTGGTATTGCTGCTCTTCCGACTGTAGCACCCGATGCCATGATTATCTCAAAAGGGTAAAAAACACTGACTCTCACCATTAGTCCCATCTGCGGTCATGAATCGGGCATCTATTATCATGTACCCACGAACAAATGAAAAAGGTGACGCATCACGGACTACACGCGCGCGCGCAGACCATGGAGCATCATCAATCCCTGACAGTGTGAGACTCCCATGACGATACAGTTACGATGACAAACTTCTAGTCCTGAAACGTTGGTCCTGAAGTGCATGTCAAACTTCGAAACAGTTCACAGGCAACTCGCCTGAGGCAAGGCGCATAATGCGCCGGATGAACATGCGCTGATTATCTTGCTATCTTACAAATGTCCTCTAGAGGCGCGCGCTAAATAAACTGCGCATTCTTCCACGGCTTCCTCACAGTGACACTATATGATAGTGTCGACCGGTTACAACTGTAATTCGGTATAGTGAGCGTCACCGGATCATCGTTTCGGCTTTCATTCGGAGGAGCAGCGATCAGTTCACCGCAGTTTATAGAGCGTGTACGGCGTACACTGTACGCCGTACACTATACGGCGTACTCTGTAGGCGATTACTCCCATGCTTTACAAGTACCTTTCGCAATGGACTTTTGACATCCGCAGCGAATTATCTGCCAATTGCAACGTGCCATATTTTTGATCGAGAATTAGATTCTAACAACTGCATCCACTGAATAGCTGCTGCAGGTAAACGGAAATGCGGCAGAGGACTGTATGTCTACGAATTAATTGAAATAATGTTCAGCCCACGCAATAGCGTACCGTAACATCTTAACCAATGTCAACCCCGTGCAATACGTATAAATCATACGTATATTATACGGTATAATGTATGAATGTCAGAGCTAACAGCAGGCAATGAACAACTATATCAGAATGTATGCGATAATAGTTCCATCCTGTACCTTCGTTGAATAAAGTGAGCTCGTCGGAACTTCTGGCTTGAAAGTTTTCTGCCCCTAATTTAAGAGTTCTAAGTTTCATGATGTATTCGTATAGGATATGCAGTAAAATACGACACGGAAGGAACCGCAAAAGCATAAACTACTGCTGATAATTTTCCTACGAGCTCGCTACGCTCGCTCGCCTTTTAATCCATACTCAATATCGCTCAGCTGCAACGTTGTTTGGATTTAGGGGTATAGCTTGGATTAACGATTCCTGTTTGGATTTACAGAGGGTGCTTGGAGTAATGAGTACACCCGGTACAAACGGCGTGCAGGGAGAGCCCGCCAACGTCGTGGCCATACAACTCTGCCCTCTCGGTCTGCTGAAGTGTCGAGAGTGTCCAGCCCTCCTGTGCGTTGACATCCACTTTGGAACCGAGAGTGGCGTCGTGGTCGTATGTCTCAATTCACGCAACAACATCGATCAATTCGGGTACGCCACGTGGCTCCGTTTGCCAACCCGCTCTGCGGCGCAGAGTCTGCGCTGTTCGCTCCCTGTAGTACAGAACCTGTAAGGCTAAATGGGCGATAGTCAATCGCACGCATAGCCATACATCGCCGACAGATACTGCCTGTATCGTACAGGCGGGTAAGGGCGAGTCGGCATATCGCTCGATGGCTTGTCCTACCCAGAGACGTCAAGAAGGTCAAGGATCTGATCGACCGAGCGACTCCCGTGGGGTTACGGACACACTCCCTGAAACGACGCGGGTCAC
>NW_003214886.1:23368-25788 GCF_000006405.1 Perkinsus marinus ATCC 50983 | reverse complement strand
CTTCGAGGGCTGGAAGCCACAGACACCTTCTGTCTTCCAGCCCACCAGACCCACGCGCCCAGGAGTGAGGTATTTAACTACGGATAAGGCTCTCGCGCTCGCCTTATACTGGCTATTCCGCACAGGCGGACAACATCAAAAAGGTAGCTGACGATGGCCGAACGAAGTCGATTTACATATAGCGTGCAATCAATAAAATGCAGCTAACAGACTGGCCAACAGGAATGAGCAGATCTTCCTACCACAGTAACCGTGTACACGTGTATACTTCACGCGGTGTGGTTGCGTGATGTGGTATCAAGCGTGCAGTCTACATCTCCATCCAACGTCAGATGTCTCGCGGTCATACAGGTTAAGTGTCAATCTACAAACGCAGCCTTTGAATTTCAAAGTTTGAAACGCTGAAGAGCAAGGGTCTGTTCCTGGGCAGACTCGTTTTTAGCGTCTTCTGGCAACAAGCTGAAGAAGCTCTTGCATGAGTGCACGTCGAGTCGACGGCATGTCACGCCGTGAAATACCATCGATGTCGCGAATGCAGATCACGAACCATTGTCAGAGCCTGATACCTAAGGTCTGAACATCCGGTCTTCGGTACAGTCTCTCATATCGTGAGCAAGATCTCGAATCATGCTCCTAGATCACACTCCAGCTGCTGGAGTCCAGCATGAGTGCTCCCTTGTCCCACCCAGATCGAAGCGGAGTTCACTGTGTAACCCCAATGTCTTTTAGCTCCGGCTTGTACTCGCGTGCCAGAACTCAGCTGTGGCAGCTGTGCAGTCCGTCCGTATAGAGAGAGAGCCATACACAGTTCCTTGTATTGTAACATACGGTATGTTACATACCACGAGCGGTAACGAACCGCGGCAGGGTGAAGTCGGTGTAATCGTCTCCATGTAGAGGAACGACTTTCCTCCTCACCACCCGTGAACTATCTTTTTTCTTGAGCAGCACTGCTAAGAGGATCCGCTTTGCCATATCCTTGCTTGGGCATCATATTATGACTGCTCAATCTCTGCAGAGTGATTCCTGGCGCGGAAGTGCCGGTCGAGTGGAGAGGAACGTGTTCGTTCAGGTGCATCACAACTGTTGAATTCTCATCAACAAACTCTTCAGCTTAAGTCTTATTCGTAATGTCCTATACCTTCGGCCTTCTCTCGTTTGCCATTGTGACGCAAGCCCTGGGACAATCTGATTTCCCTTTCCAGGTCGTTGCTGATTACCCAGCGGGTTGTCATGGTGGGCCCGGCCCAGGGGAGGGAAGCGCCATCACCGATCTCCTAAAGCCGTCCTGCATTTACAACATGAAGGGCGTCACATCTGAAGGCGTTATTAAAGAGGCTGCCGGGATCATTCTAAACACCAATCGGCCTGGGCGTTATGGTGGCATGCATGTTAACTTCACCGTGTTCAACAAGCCGGGCATCGAATGCGGTACGCTGGTGGAGACGTATGGTTGGGCTCACTTGAGTGTCGGTGATGAAACCCGAGACTTCTGGTGGAACCCAGCCCCAGGGGAGGATGCCTATGGCCCTGGATCGCCCATCCATATTGCTACTATCGACTATGGTTCTATCCCTGATGCAAACGTTAGAACGTGGACTTCGTGGCATAGTCTAGACGGTACAGCTGATTGCAAAGGGTTGACTCTAGTATCCAGTCAGAAACCCTTCTCCAATGTACCTAATCCTTCATTCTTCACCGGACAACAGCTTATCATAAAACAGAGGTATGGTGGTTGGGACTATTTGGTTACGTATCAATTCCGAGATTCTTCTGGGAAACTTGGAGAATACACTAAGTATGTCGTTCGCGGCAATCTGCAGGACAAAAAGTGATTGGTAATCAGCGTGTGTTAAACACATTGTGTTTCACACACGCGGTGAGGTCGATAAAGATGGCCTCAGTGCTGGTGGCTTACGCAGTGTGTATGCGTTTCGAATCTTACGAGACGCTCAGATCACTTTCATTACAACATCCATGTATTAACCATTATTTTGTCTTTCCTTATCATCCATTACGCTCATGTCATGCGCTGGTTCTGCTTTTCACTACTCACTGGTAGTACCAAAGCGGTACGCAGACCTGCGTGCTGCTGTACGCGGTATGATACCGCGATAGTTGGATAATCCAACTCTTTCACGAGCACATTCATACGCTCATTTTTTGCACTTCGAGAAGTACTGAAGAGTGAAGCTGTATCTGGGCTTTCGTCGCCATTCAACGATCTTTGAGCGGATGGTTATTGAATTGAACACGAGCAAGATGCTGCGCCTTCAGCCACAGGTTTCTCGAAAGTAGCTCTTTCTCATCCTTGACTGTTGTGGATGTTATTGCGTTTACACATAGAAGGCACTGAGTGCCTTGTGACGAGTCTCGTCACATCAACCCGACTTCTCACGCTACGAGATATTTTGGACTAG
>NW_003214886.1:10263-23268 GCF_000006405.1 Perkinsus marinus ATCC 50983 | reverse complement strand
AGCCGAGGTCAGGTTGAGAATCCCATATTAGGTGTTCACATGCAGGTGCGAGTTGAGATCCTCAGCGGCTCTGTTGTTGGTGAAGATTCTGATAGTACTCGTAGTCGACAAGACCGGATGGTCTTCGCAACGAACCTCCCATTTGGGGTCACTCGAGAGAATTTAGCGCACGCCCTGGGCAATGTAGGTCCTCTTTGATTTGCATTTGATGAGAGTTCTCATTGAATTCAGATTGGCCGCATTGTTGACGTGGAGATATTTGTTGTGCACTAGGGGAAACCCAACAAAGAAGGAATAAAGGAGACAGTGAAATGGGGGCAAAATTGTGTTTGCGCAGAAGGTTCCTCACATGCCCCCTTTCTTCTGTTGGAGGGCTTTCAATCGAGCAGAACCCCTAAATTCGAATTCATTGAGTGTCTTTAACTTTGAATCTTGCGCTCATGATATTTTATGGTTTTCTTGAGCGGCGCAATTGGCACGCTTGTGCTTCTGTTCATCATCCGGTGCACTCAGTAACGTACTTTTATCCTTTTCATCACTAGTTACAGTTTTCTCATTAACCTTCTCCGAACCACTCTCATTTGATGAGGTTATATTTATTTGCTTTGAATTTTTTGTGTGTTCTGTTCTTGCATACCAGTTGCCATTTTTATCTTTGGCAGCTACTTCATACATATTAAGAGCTACTCTACGTATGATAATGACCTTTTCCTAAACGGGCTGATACTTCTGGGCCAGAAGTTCTGGCCCTGACTATGTTTTCGGCAGAGCACCTCAGTACCTTTGCTCAATGTATTTGGCAGAGTTTCTGGCGTACTATTTACATCAAGCAAATCACTATAACCTGCGCGTAACTCTACTGGTTTTAACGGTTCCACTTCTGCTCGAAACCTGAAGATTTTGTCATGAGGGCTCTTGCCATCTCTTCATGGTATTGTATTATGCTGGAGAATCGCTTGTTTTACCATACTGCTGAACGTATTATAATTCAAATTGTCATTCTTATTCGAGCATCGTATATAGGCATTTATATCTCGGTGTAGACACTCCACTTTTCCATTCGACCAACTTCCAAAAACGGCAGATCGCTCGTGTATTGCTTTAATCGATCTCAGGTAATTGGAGAATTTTTCCGAGACGAACACAGATCCATTATCAGTGTGTACCATTAACGGTTCGGTACAAAACACCTCAGTAAGATGTCGGAACGTTTCAACAACATCATTACTGGTTGGACTGTGTTTGGTAGGTTTTGCTAAAGCATATCCTGTCGCACTATCAATTATTGTAATTGCATACATGAGTGATTCACCATTCGATGTTCTATAAGGTCCAACTATATCAGTATATAGTTGATGGATGCCATTGTTGTCTATCGCCTGCAATAGTTTTTCTCTTTTGACAGGCTTCGCAATTTGCGACAGCATTTTTGCAGTGCCTCTTCAATCTGGAGGTCCTCAGTTCGTTCCTGGGTCTGGGCACCAGGTGTTGTGCACTAGGGGAAACCCAACAAAGAAGGAATAAAGGAGACAGTGAAATGGGGACAAAATTGTGCTTGCGCAGAAGGTTCCTCACAATATTCGACGGCAGGGCCTCGAGCGCGGATTCGATTTCTGATAGTTCGCAAAGTTTTGCGGCTCACGAATCGCGTATAACAGCAATGATCGAATTTGAGACGGAAAAGGTGGGAGAGTTGGAGTTGAAGTAAGAGGAAGTCATCTGATGAGTTTTCAGTCGGCGAGGATGTGCCGGTCGAACGTGGCTCGGCTCTTTGGTATTGTTTGTACGAGTGCTGATGATGTTTCTAACAGAGTCATGCGCCTCGAGCCTGCGATATTCAAACGAACACTCATGATCACAAGAGTTGCCTGGCAGTAAGTGAAGTGGGATAGTCGAGGAAGTGTATATTGAAATTACTTTGTGGTTACAAAATGCGTATCGTATTGCAGATATATGCTCTCTGAAGTATTAGAGAGTATTGGGTCTATCATAACTGCTGACACCAACGCACGACTTGAGATGAGGGTTCGCAATGCGCCGATATTCGAGGTGGGAGAGGATGGGTCGAGGACCTCTCAGTAGTCTACCGTGGCATGTTAACGCCGACCTTTCCAAGGCGTCCATTCCCTTGAGGAGCCTGCGCGTCACTTCTGAGTCGGCGAGAACTGTAGAAGTCAGTCTGACCCTCCAGTGAGCGTTGATGAAGTTTTAAAGCTCAAGGTGGGCATTTCGAAGTTTATGTGACATTGTATTCGACCGATCGATCACGTCTTGAGAGACGCTGAGGCCCTGGGGGGCTCGGGTGGAACTGAGGGTGAGACTACTGTTGATGTTCTGAGTGATACCAGATGGTTCGTCCAAGAACAGCTCAACGATGGTATCATTTGCTGAGGTGATTATTAGTATTCTTGCGGCTGCCCGTTGTCTTTTTGCAATATTTGCAGTCATTTTCTCCGATTGTTATTGCTTAGATTTCCGACCTTTGCTGACACGTATGCAGCCATGAAGAAATTGACCTCACCGGGTGTGGTCCTGCTAGGAGATAAAGTCCCTCAAGTTGAATTCTGTGCGAAGTCCTTAAGGTGAAGTTTCTGGTGATTCAGTGCGACCATACCGGACCTTCAGTTTCGTCTCGTCGCACGTCGAAGGGGTAGAAGTTGAGGACGAATCATCGGGTGGAATTTATGTTGACTTTCTTCTTCCGGAGAGAAGTGGTGAGTTTATGAAAATACAAAGTTTGCGAATTGATCGCTGTCGACGGTCATTCAGTGACTCGGCTCGATAAGGACTCGTGTGTTTGCATAGTGTTTTCGCTTTCAGCCAAGTATGTAGATGCGCACGACACGCCTCTTTCTATAGACGGTATCCCCAGCAGGGAAATGCTCGCATGAAAAAGTTAGCAACTTCGTTTCTGTCGAATTTTCTCTTGTGTTATTCTGATTTAGTACTGGTAAGACTCTCATTATGAGAGCCAATGATGGAACGCCTTCAACTATGCGGAAGTCAAAATTTCGATCGTCCGAATGTGTTGAGCTCTTGACACCCTGCTGCCGTTGGCACACATGTAGTTAAGTACCAGGCATTGCCTGGCAGGCAATAGCTCAGTCGGTAGCTCTCTGGTGGTGGACACCAGAGAGCCCCCTCAACAGAGCCCCCTCTTCCTTTACCTCAACAAAAAAGGAACATGAAGCCACATGAACCCCTAATTATAGCATAGATAGCACACGATTCATAACCGAACCATCCAAAAAAGGTTAACCCTCCACCAAAGCATCAACGTGCAATCTTGTCCCAGTTTGCAATGGAATACATCACATTGGACTTCTCACCGCAGCTTTAGTGTAACGAACTAGACCGCTTGGGTGTAGCGCAGCGTGAGCCTCGCGTCGCGAGGTGCTCCGCATTGTTCTACACAACTGCATGGGAGCGCTTCTGAGTCAGAAGTTCTGACTAGCGGCTGAATAGGTGATGCAGTTGTTCCACACATAATTTGTGACAGATTGGATGGTCGTCAAGTGTATTAACATTCTGTACATTCATAAGATGCACCTTGAATCCAGCTAATCTCAACGACCCAAGCTCACGTGGTGCAATCTCGAGTCCTCAAATTTGTTCCTCCCCTCATTTATGGGTCTCCAATTAGTCTCTCCGATGGAGTAAGCGGTTACAGCAGCACTGCTGGATATCCCGCAGGTTAGGTTGTCGAATGCGGAGAGCGTCACTTAATGCATCTAGGTTCTATCGAGAATCGAACCAGAGTTGCGATATTTTGATTCCAGAATGCCAATACCTGCATTATATAGAACCACACATTCACGTCAATCAAAGTTTTGAATCCGAGTATCTATTTCAAACTCGTTAATCACTGAATAATTGATGTCAAGATTGTATTTTTCTCAATAGGTTCTATCGGGATTCGAACCCGAGTCGCTGGATTCAAAGTCCAGAGTGCTAACCACTACACTATAGAACCACATACTTTTGATGCTAATTAGTGTCTTGAGGCTAGCTGGTGATCTGATCACCGTGATCACAATCTTCCCTCAGATAGGAACTATGAACTAGGACTCACCTACGTAGACTGCATTCAGTGACAATCTGTGAAACACGAACCTGAATTGTTGAATTTGGTCGTGTTATTTGGTTGAACAAGTTGCTGAAGGTTGTTGACTAAGTGCCACCGATAATGGAAGGAGAAGACTTGCCACCAAGGGGTGCTGGACCCCTTGTTCTCAGGACCTGTTCAGTCCGGTTTTGACCCCTCTGTTACAGTCGCAGAGAGTTGCAGCGTTTGCAAATGCACATCGCCAGGGGCCTATTCGTGATAGGGGCACTTTCGCATCACCTATGACTCAGCTGTATTACACAAATGACCCTGACGTGAATCCTACCAGATACTGCGTTTCACGGACAGCCGTGCACCAGACTGATAAACTCAACGCAACCAAATTCAAGGGCCCGACAACTTAGAAGTACGTGACACTTCATGCACTGAGTCAATTCCAGATCAAAAAATTGCCATCGTCGCCAGCAGCGACCAGACCGCCTCGGACAACACCGAAACAACTGGAATGAAGAAAAGCAGTGGAAGGCGCTCCCGCACAACGTCGACCGTACCGAAGAGCGTTGTCGGCAACCTTCTCACGATGGAGAATATGTCCACTGACGATATCCCGCACAGCTACCGTTCCATCTCCACCGGCAGTACACAACTGAGGTGATTCAGTCCCAAACAAAACTGTGGGACTGATGCGGTGAGTACGGCCCGGTCGAAGTGGACAACTTCACGCCAAAGCTAATACGATGCCACGAATCCAGGAAGAGCCGTTCACCTGCGTGCCGAGGAGTATCGATGCATATATGAAGTTTTCATGATCATGCTCCCATCTGCATGCAGTCGAAAACCCATCCTCGTGTTCATACCTTACAGAGTTGTCACTAAAACAGATCGATTATCAAGTCATGCATGATGAGCCGAGATATCATCTCACACTTTGCAGAGTCCGATGAGCTTACATGACGACTCCATCAGCGCCAACAGTGATGAGGTTAGTCCTTCTCGGGTTGCGTGTATGTCACCAACAGCAGCTCCTCTGGCATGGAGATCTACTAACCGTTCAACTGGGCGTCGGATATCACAGCGGGGATCCCAAACGCACACGACACCATCTTGTCCGCCAGATATTAGCAACCTTGAAAATGACCGTATGAAGATGAGTAACTCGTTGTTGTGGGGTCACAAACGTATGTCCACCAGCATATTATGGAGAATTATCAGCAACGGTGTTCTGGCTAACATATACGGACCAGTCTTATGATAAAACTCTTATCGAGTACAGTTCCCAATGATCTCTATGGTGAAACGAAGAGCCAACAATCGGACTACGCCGCACCTTGCATCGACTAGCGACTCTAACGCCGTGATATGACCCTTGGAATGCCCTCGTAAGGAGGCGACCTGAGTGGGGTTGCCAAGCTCAAGTCGGATACTTAAGCCGAGCTTCAAGTCGACAAGCTACGATGCCCAGTAGTCTTAGATCAAGACAGCAGGAGACTCTCCTGAGGAGAGTCTTCAGCCTGTTCGGGCCTATGCACGCGCGTCAAAGTCCGCAATGTGGTGTAGGAGACAATCCCCATAGTGTTAGCAAGGGAGAGCCAGAAAACATTGAATGACGATGGCGTTCATCTTCACCTGATTCCCGGAGAATGTATCCCAGATTCTCATCGTAGAGTCTCTTCCGCCAGAAACTATACCGTAGTTAGGGCAGATGATGAAGTCCAGGACCTAACCGAAGCTGCTTAATGGTCGCGATGGCATCCAATGCTCACCGGCCCCGAATGGCCCTGTAGAACAGCATCGCAGTGGAAGCCACGACCACGGCCACTCTTTGTAGACCAAATACGTAAGGTTCGGTCATAGCTCGAGCTCACTATACCGGATCTGGGAGCATGACGCATTGTTGTTCTTGCATGTATTGCTCAGTGAGGCAATACAAGGAGTAGGCGACAGTCAGACAGGGCACAACTTCTCCTCATATCAGTGTCACTTCAGCGTATTGGAATTTCACGCGTTTCACGTGAATTGGTGTAAAACTCGGTGAGAAACCCGGAATTCGCGCTATGCAGTAGTCGTGAAATATGTTTTCACTGGTGCTTTTCATATCACTAGGGTGGTGAAACTGCACCGACCAAACACATGAGCGGCTATCGTCCGGTCCTTGCTGAATACTCACCCATCGTCGAATGATCGCAAGCGCGAGATGGACCCCACATGGTCCCGCAAATCAAGGCAGCTGACGCCTGTTTTATTCCAGATGCAAATCTTGGAGTCCATACCACCCGAGGCAACTCGACCGTCTGCCAGATGTGTCACCGTAGTGACCTAAACGACTGAGTGACGACTCAACGGACGCTGTAGGATATACCCATTCAGTGTGACCGAATCGTTTCGAGTACAGCTCTCGAGTCTGTCTAGCTGTCCTACAGCTGATCACCTTCACACTATGGTCTGTAGACCCAACCGCGACCTCATCGTCATTGACCTAAGTCGTTGGTTTCTACCGGTCAATCGAATCCCGGACCCCAGTAACGGTACGCCTCACATCAAAGTTCATGGCCCCGCATCGAAGACGGTGTCAACTTAATAGGCGAAAACTGATTCCTCGTGAGCTAATGTGCATCCATACTATGAGTCTAACTAAGCCGCGTTGTCGTAGGCATTGGGCTTTAAACTCACAATGAGCAGAGGACAAGTTTATTGGACTCGAAGAGTGGTTCGAGTACATGACTTACCCCATTCACCGACAAACATAGTAGTGGCCTTTCCGATAGATCTATCTTGGCTGGTTCCGCGTCTAAACACGACGCTAGGTTGAAGTTGCATTTGCCATATATCCCATTCGTTTCGATTCCACGTAAGCCTCCAAGAGAGTCCCATGCACCAAAAGAGGCAGTGGTTGGTTCGACAGTCTCCTTCGTAGCATAAGCTTTAATATAAGGATCATCGTCTGTGCGGACTCCTTGTGCTTCCAATGCGTCTTTGAATGAACACATGTAATCACTTGTTCTGTCCTGCTTGGGGACTTGGACCTTGCGCAGAAGCTCCCGTCCGGTTGGAGTTCTGAAAAGCGTGCAGTGAAGTGCTTCGAGCCGTTGCGAAAAGCTCAAGATTTCTACACCTTTTCTCGTGCAAGTTTGACAAGTGAGCAGGCAAGAATGACGGTGTTACGATCAAGTTTGACTTTCAGAATTCAAGTAGACTTGATCTATGCAAGGACCGAGAGGAGCAGGAATTGAAAAAACGTCATGTTATTCATTAGTTCTTTTGTCACTCTGCATTCATCCAGAAATATCTCTACAGTGAAGAGTCTACACTGCATCAGTATCATAGGGGGTACTTAATATAGAGTCCCTAACAGGGCCGCCTTATATCAACTATCGAGCTTCTACACAATGACAACTGAGTTCAACTGAGTGCAACAGGCCTCACCTCAGAGGGAGATATGACCCATCACGCAGGCGGATGAATTCATCATCATCAACGCTGACGGCCTCAACTACTTCGGAATACTTAGCGAATCGCCCTGATGATTCCTTCGCGTCGTACGACGGTTCAGTTCGATACGCCAGCCCACATCGTGGCAGCACTTCAAATGTTACTTTCTCAGCAGTCATGAAGCCGACAAATGAAATGCTGTGGAGATTTCTCTTCTTTTTCAGAAAACATCGGTCATTTCTCTCTTTCGCTTCTGCAAAGAAAGTTCTCTGTGTTCGAAACGTGAAAACTAAGTCAGTTGCGAACTTCAGTTCCACCTTACACAAAATTATCAACGCACTCAGAAACCTTCTTGGCATGCTGATCAGAAACAGCTTTCTTCAAGGCCGAGAAGTCAATGGTCGCACTTCGATGCCGCGACTGATAACGTTCGAGCTCCAGTGAATGCTGGTTAGATGCTGGTCGGTCAGAGGCCAGTACGGGCTGAAGACAATGACAAGAAACGCGCTTCTACCACCGTAGATGCTAACTACTAGATAGTGAGAATGTGAGAGGCAAAAATAGTAGCCACACCGACGACCGGATTTCTGCTAACTTACTCGCACAGAAACCGCTCTGAACTGGCGTGGTCGGCCAGGATCATCCACGACCTGGAAGGTGACTCGTGTACCTGAGGCATGGCACTATCGCACAACACAGACATAAACGCTGGTAAGTTGCATAAATAGTCAATTCCCAAGAAGGCACATAGCTGCCTCGTTGTAGCTAGCACATAGGAGGAACTAAACGAGGCTTCCCCCAACGCTGCGTGTGTTCACCAGATTCCAGAGTCCTTGAGACTCCAGTAGTGGAGGTGGGCCATTCAACATCATTGCGATGCACAAAGACATCTCGCAAGCCCTGTACACCAGGCAGGACCTCTTCAGGCGAGATGAAACCGTAACCTTGATATCGATCATATCTAAGGTCAACACCCACGAAGTAACGCTCATGCGATGCATTGTCGGCCTCCTACTGCGATATATAGCCGCTGAACCGTGACCGTTTCTCATGTGGTGTGCTCGAAAATGACCTTCTCGACAACAACGCACGGACCTTCCCGATGTTGTTTCGCATCAATACTGCATCAATCGCCGTCATAGTCTTTGAAATTCGAAAACGTACTACATGAAGTTTTCGACATCAATCCTTTGCTAGCCATGTTTCCATAAGCGACTTTCAAATGCTACGCTCCGCCCTAGAATGTCACCGCCTATTTTCAGTACTAACATCAAAGTGAGAAAATCTGCATATGGCCAACTACATGTGTTGGTGACAATATCCGATTTCTGAGGGAAATTCTTGTTGGTTTCTGTACACTTCTAGCCCAGGTCACGTAAAAGTTCCTCAGATTAGCGAGGAAACTCCTGAGCTCAGCTGAGGAGAGCGACAATGATAAACATAACCTAGTCTTTGCGTATCCGAAAACGTATCCGTATCGGTAGTTGTGAGGAGCTCCCTTTTACCCAGCAATAAGAACATTCAGTTATTCATATTCTTCAACGAAGATTCAATTAACCCAAGCTCAGGTTTCTTATGAAACGAGCTCACTGCTCAACTTGGTGATCGCTGATACGGAAGCTCCAAGACTTTGGAAAAATAGTAATAGTAACAGGGCTAGTTTGAGACTTTCTGAAGAGCTTGTCGATGATGTCGAACAACTTCCTCATTGAGAATTCCACTCCTCTTATAGTACTCAATGAGGAACGCCTCACAGTCGTTACCGCCAGTGCCGGGGATCTCCATCCGAGGCTCAGGTTCGACAAAAAATGGTATCGAATATCTCGACTCGGAGCATGTCTCCGGTCTAATAACGCGGTGAATATTAGACTTGTATAAACCACCTGTGATCTGCATAAGCATATCGCCAACATTCATCACGAAGAAATCCAAATTGACATTGGGAGGTACGTCGATCCAACTCGTGCCTTCAGGACTCAGTACTTGCAGGCCACCAGAACCATCTTGAAGTAAAATAGTAAGAAGACCATAGTCTCTGTGAGCACCGATGCCGATACTTTCCCCACTGGGCAGCTTACTAAAGCGATTCCCCATGCTAGGAGGGTACCGGAGCATCCTCAAAGTGCTCACCATGTTGTCAGAATTGCAATGAGCCGCAAGACCAGGACACACATTGTGGTGGCGTTGCAAGGCGATCTCAACAAGAGCGATCAGATGACTCGAAAGCTCAACAACGTCCTCATAATATGCAGTGATAAAATTCTTGAAGTCCTCGGGCGTGATATCCTTACATTCCGCATTATCAAAGTGAAGACCAGCCATGAGCTGCTGAGTCGATAACTGAGAATCTTCGTGATAATAGCAGTTTTCCTCGGACTGGGTCGAAGCATCCGTGCTATTCGGAGAAACAGGACAGTTGTGGGAGTCCAGACCTATGGGCCACCTGTTGAGCTTAGGGTCGCAGAAGAGCCTCCCAACGATAGAGTCTTGATGACGACCCGATTCAGGTGGGTACTCTCGTCCGACTTCCCAGCCTTCCTTAGAGTCAATCACCTTCACCTCAGAAACGGCCTTATCCTGAATAGACGTTAGACCCTCAATATTCTCGCCACCAACACCGAAGTAACCTCGAATAGAGTGCGGAACGGGGCTTAGAGATGTGCGTTTCTCTCTATTATCAACACTGAATAAGGCCGATGCCATTCGCAGAGCTGTCCGGTTCCTTGAGGCGGGGAATTTAGGGGCATTTTTGATGATGATGAAACCCGAAGTGGTCATGGCATAATCAATGGCCTCGACAGTTTCCATGAATGGTGAGGCCAGGTCAACGGTTGGGATAGTGGCCATTATTATACAAATATCCTAGAGAACGAAAGCATCCTCACCAACAAAACCCAATGCAAAGGCGCACTCTAGAGATCTAACCTATTCGTATCTCCCATAGAGAAGGCGGTGGTTCCTGTACAGTGCGTACAGGCGAAACATGTTAACCCTAGACGCCTGTTGTAAATATGCTTACTAAAAATACTAGACTTCTCCGGCCTCGTTCAAAAATACCAAAGCGTGACGCGCCTAGAAACTAAGCGCGCGCCCAATCCTGCGAGAACAGTTAGACTAAGTCTTCGCGACGAAGAGGCGGAGCTCGCTTAGTGAGCGGAAATACGACGTGAGCTTCGTCGTACAACGAATGAGGAGCAAGTATATTTTGAACTCCCCATTTTAAGTTCGAACCTTCCATAATCTCATTGATATACTTGAACTAAGACTGGCAATCTAGGAACATCCATAACGTCGACAACGTGTTAAAAATATCATTAAGATGCGAGACTCTGAAGTCGAGCCTCCAAATCCCTACTCCCCTCTGAACCCTTCCCCCTGCCGATTTTTTCCACTTTGCCAAGTTGAGACGGCGCTGATACATGACTTTTACAGCAATACTGTCGAGGCCCAGGGTACGCGAGAGACCAACATATGTCGAACCAAGGCCCACCTCCTTCGCGCCAATGTCTAGGCGTGATGGGACTGACTCATCATCGTCTGATCCGATTATCTATGAGTCGCCCAGTTTGATTGATATGATATTTAGAGTCCTGTATGATGTAGTTTATCCTCAACGGTGACGACCTGTGCGCCGATGGTTCAAGGGTACAGTGCGTGATATGCGTGCCTCGGGTCGGGTTGACGTTGAATGGGATGATGAGCCCGGTGAGATCGAGACTCTTGATTTCTGGGCCTGTCAGCATAGATCGGTGTTATGAGCTTTGCCCTTTTTCACCGAGTATTATAGTTTTAAGTTTATAACCTTCAAGTTTATATTATGGTAGATTCTGCATAGCCCGTGTGACAGTGTCACAGTGACACCGATATTACCACTGGCTTGTGCATGCGTACGGATGCTTTAGCTAGACCCGAACATGCGAGTTCGGTGCAATCTGTTCTTGCTAAGTGTCGAGAATTCCGTAGCCATCTTGGCTCCAGATAACCCTCGCTTATATCGTCATCGCAAAGGCCAAGGTTAAAGTCACTTGCGCACGTGATAATGTACGTGCCCCAGAAAGCCAGCTGCGAGTGACAGAGTGTATCGGTACCACTGTGGGCCACCTCTCATTGAATGGACTCCCTATGTGTTCAGGGAAGTCAACAAGGACAATAGACATACGGTATGTCACATACCCACTCCTCCATCATGATGGTCCGCAGACATAAATCCAGCAAGTTGCTGGCAGCAACACGGCCAAATGAGCCGTTAGTGAGCCCACACATAACAGCTGGAGTAGCCGTGAGCATCACTGGAACCCCAACCTTCAACTGCACATGGCTGGATAGTCCTTTAGCTATCTCGTCTGTGGCTGATGAAGCGCCGCGGCCAGAATGGATAGCCTTCACGTTAACCAAGCCTGCAGCAAGTACATCCAACGGCGCTCTGTTGACTGAGAGCGCTCGTTCGCGTGTAGGGGTTGTCAGTACAGCTTCTGCGAACGACGCCTTCTCCACAGCGGGGAGAGCATGAAGGTGTCTGTCGAGGAATATCTGGTTTTCGTCCTCTGTCTGACTCCCATCACGCACCCGTAGCAGAAGATCGCGGAAATCCTGTTGAGCTGTGCGCATGTTCTCATCCAGGAAGCATGCATGCCGTATGGAGTTGAGAACGAGGAGCCCTTGAACGCACATGCTGCTTCCGCTTACTGAATCACCAGAATACCAAACGCGATCCAGCAGGAGGAAGTTGGCCAAGGTCGCCCGCCAGGAGAGGGATAAGGCCACCAAAATGTAAATGTCCTCCAATGTCCGCGTTGACCGCGGTTTAGGTGAGTCACTTCGCCACTTCTCAGATCAATCTGAGGATGGAAATCCTTCAAGCCATCAACAAAGGACTCGGCCTCCTGATAATTTGTAAACCCCTCTCTGCATAAGCGAGTGCGTTCTTCGGCAATGTCGAGAGCAAGATGTTCACCATCATCATCATCCGATACATATGAGAGTAGACCTGGGCGGAAAATCCTCATATACTCTTCCTGGACGACGTCCTCTCGAGACATGCCCTATCCGAGTCGCTGACTGACACTTCATCGTCGTCTACTTGGTTCCCATCTGAACTCCCCGCCCCCTCGATAATTTGGTAGTGTGACGGATCCCACCCAAGGTGAACACCCTCCGAATGGGCTTGCATAGCTCGGTCATGCCACGTGCTGTAGTCGCCATTGCATTCATTCGCGGAGCGTAACGGGTTTGATCCTAAGCATAACGTACGCCAAAACGTATCCGCTCCGATATCGTTTGCGAGAGGAAAAACTGCTGCTTTGTATCGTCAGTGACGATTCGTCACACCTGCTGCCTGAAGTGTCCGGTTACCGGACTCCGGTACCAGGCGGTAGCCCAGAATGAGACCAAAGTCTCCAACGACCGAGAAGCTCTGTGTCCATATGTCGCCTTTCGTGGGGTGCCGCTTCGTTCATCGGACAACCTCATTCTGATGGTCTACACCGATAGCGTCATGCTATCAGCATGAG
>NW_003214886.1:5004-10163 GCF_000006405.1 Perkinsus marinus ATCC 50983 | reverse complement strand
ATGACGATAGTTGCAACCTATTTTCGTCCTACGAAGATTATGACAATATGTAAGAAATTCCGGAATTGTAACGTTTTTACACGTGTAAAAACACGTACCACCTCTGCCTCATCGTAAGTGGAAATTTCCTATCAATGTCAGCTTTGAAGCGTACCCGTACTGAAGAGCGCTCCAGCAGTCGAAGCGATGCTCTTGTCGGGCATACTGTCGACGAGGCCAAAGCTCTCATACCGCGCACGCCCGAGGAGAAGACCACTGGGCAGAGGCTTGTTGTGGTAATAGGAACATCCACTATGGAGTTTTGGTATACATTAGGAAGCTCTGGGTCCCCGAATAATCATGTTGAAAGTTGGTGATGGACGTCGATTTTTCATGAGGAAAGCTGAAAACTGAAGTTCGACGTGTTCGCATCTCGTAGAATCTGACGATTTCGTTTTAATAAGAGCGATTGTCGCGAAGATAATGAGGAGGAAAATTCCTATCCCAAAATGAGATCCGCGATGCCCTCTGTGTGTTAAGCTCGACCGCTGTATTCGATAGAAGTGACAAGACCCCCTTCTCGATCCTATCAACTCTTCACCGAATATGCTGAACTTTGTTTACCGTAGTCAGTGTTGACTTTGCAGAACCAAAATCTAGTTTCGTGATATATATATGTTCAAGCTGTATGTAAGAATTTCTATTAGCGATGCATGTGTTCTTTGAAAGCACATTTTCTATCGTTAATTTCATTTTTATACGAGCCTCAATATTCGTATTATTCTTCCACAGTGTTCCTTCACATAGTCAAAATCGGCGATGATAAGTAACTACTATTTCGTCACGTTCATTCTGTTTCTGACGCACTACCAATAATTCTCCCATTGTAGGTCTTAGAAAAGGCGGCTTTAGAGGTTGTGCAAGTGAAGGGTAAATACGAGTTGTTGAACAGTGATGACCATAAGAATATTTTGGCGAAGTCGGGGAAGGACATATCTTCATACCGACCTGATATTACTCATCAATGTTTGATGATGTTGTTGGATAGTCCGCTCAATAAGGCTGGCAAACTTCTTATATATGTCCACACTATGAACAATGTAATAGAGGGGGATAGGGGTGGTTCTATTTTCGCGTTCTTGGTTGGCCTAATGGTAAGGTTGTAGTCTAGTAAGTCGGAGGACGCTGGTTCTAATCTCTGTGTTGTCTTTGTGCTGGGTACTGCTCTGATGTTCCGATCTTTTTACGGTATAGAGTCTACGCTGATTCTTCCGCGCTCTGCTCACAGCCAATATGTGGGTGCCCTATGAAGCGCTATTGCTGCTTACGGAAGAGTATTAGCCCTTCATTTCCGCCGTCGGGGACTTGTTTCCAACACTACGCGGTGCCCCACTGCCACACTTTTAGTGTACTCTAGGCAAGCCTCTATTCGATACGTCGATTGCTTCTGAATGCAATCTTTCGAGCGGTTGCCCAACCTCCCCGGTTCGTATAGTCTACTACGTCGTGTGATCTGAGGTCGCACATAAATCGCGCACTCTACGGAGCTTTATCCTTGCTCTATGACGGAGCGACGGTTCAACTCGATAGAACTTCTATCGCATGCTCATATAAAGCGATTATTCCTTAGTGTCCATTCAGGTCCTCATCGAGGTGAGCCCCGCCCTGAGGATGCCTCGAACCTTCAAAAGGTTTTCCGGTCTTATCGTCGAGCTCCTCAACAAGAATAAGATTCGGGCAGCCAACAGTAGTACATTTTGGAAATATTCGCTGTGCGCAACGTATCTTTGTTGTTCAGGTAGTGAGATCCTCATGAAGGTAATCGCAAATCCTGTACAGAAGTATCTCCCAGCAGGAGGCATCAAATGTGGACTTTCAGTAGACGGACGTCTCCTCACCTGTAATAGCACAATCTCATATAATAGTGGAATGTGATCGAACGCAGGTCCGCAGTGGTTGAAGTCACATGATGAGACTAAAGACTCCAAAGGCCGCTCTTTGATCGATACAGTTCCTGTTACTGTAGTCATCGGTGCTGTGGCGCATGGAGAGCCTTGCTCGGTGAGTTGATGTCTGAAGGCATTCCCTTTGCACAATGGGTATACTTTCGGGGGGTAAAGTGAGTGAATTATTCCGCTCGATGGTCGCACATATTCCACCATAATTGTGAAATGTTTGATCGGGCTTGTAGTGTTCGAATCGATTGCTTTGATGCTTTTCTTCTTCAGGAACCCCGCTTCGGTGGTGACTATGTTGAGGAGACAATCGCCATCTCCAACCACGGCCTCAGTGCTGCTATCTGTTGCGCTAAGCTCACTTGCGCCTTAGAGGATCGATGGGGTATCATATAGAGCACCAACGTCAACTACTACGTTTTACTAGTATTCCTCCACACTAAAGTTCTATTGTGTTTATAGTGACTTAGTTGAACCTTTGGTACAATGGTGGTATACAAGTGAATTAGTTTCCGTACATGTATTAAGGCTTGGCTGTTGAGTTCGCAGCCATACTCCTATATTGGCTACTCTCTGCCTAGTGGAAGAATTGCTGCTACATGACGCAATGAAGTAGTTGAAAGAAAATGCAATGGTATATTCTCGGGATGGGATAGATCCGAGGATCTTCCGCTTACTAAACACGCGAATCTACCACGCGACCAAATGATTCTTGTGAACCCCATACTCTGCGTTCCAGTGCCGTCCTTCTTCAACCGATGGAAATAACCTTTATAATACAAAATGAATCGGTTAAGTAGTTTGCCTGGCTCGACTGTTGAAGACATTAATCATTGATCTTCTGAATGGGTGCTCGTTATCTGATTATAGGATAATATTCGAAGTGCTCCTACACAGAAAACTCATTAGCATGATGAAAGTAGACATCTATAAGGCTAAAACTGATCTCTCGGGAGCCAATGTGCATCGATGCTAAGAGTCTAACTAAGCCGTGTTGTCGTAGGCATTGGACTTCAAACTCACACACACAGAGAAAACTACTTATAATATTACTGTTTCCTCCAGGGTGGAGATTTGCAATAGCCAGAATCACTCTTACCATATTGAGACCATTTTTCGTCACAAGAGGTCATTACTACCCTCCCTACTACTTGACGAACACAAGACTCACGCTATATGGTACATGAAGCAAATAGAACTGCGAACTTAGTTGCTGTTAGCATCAACATTAGCAAAAACAACAACAACTACGAGAATCCAGGATAGTGAACACGAGAAAAACGAGCTCTGTGGGAGTACATCATACACGTCATGACCAACCGAGAATGTTAGGAATAGGTAAGGTGATGACGGAATAATAATCTCGAGTGAGCCACACGGAATGCCTACATTGGCAACAACGAAATTAATGAGGATAAAAACAAACTGTGGGGCCAGGGCTCGCCTGAGAAAATGTCGTTTTTACGGCAGTAGCAGCTAAATATCGTATTATTATCGGACAGCAAAGAATTGTCACATAACAGAATTGATAACGACGATCTCAAGCCAGGAGGTCTCCAAGGGCCATACTGTAGTCCAAATGAGTCTTAGCATAAGGATCGCAAACTTCAGTCTGCTTTGGTTTTTGGGGTACATATTCGCGTACACGCCTTCTGTGACGATGCGAACGGCGGGGTAGCCGAGGATTTGTAGGAGCCGGGAATTCAAGTCGCTTTCCCGTGCCTAGTTCGAAAAGTCTCGGTCGGAATTCTTCATCAGCCGCATTCACTGGGCTCTCCTTGAGGTGATCGATTTGAGCCTGCAAGCCCTGATTTTTCGCAGGCTCCACTACCAATGGCATACAATCGTCCAGAATCAAGTTGTTGAAACCATCGATCATCTTCTGAGCGTGCTCCTGGTCAACGAAATTCACAAAGGCAAATCCCACCGCTTCGCGAGTCTTGAAATTCAACGGTACGTAGAGAAAATCAAAGGCTCCTTTCAAGCCAACCTCGTTGAACACTTGTTCCACATAATCGACATTACAGTGAGGTCGTAGATTATGCACCATAACAGTAGTGAACTTCTCGTGGTTTTCCTCTTCTTGTGAAGTAACACAAGCAGCTGTAGTTTCGTCATCAGACCCAACCCTATACGAAGACCTCCGAGGCTCCCGTTGGAACCTCGTACACGAGCGACTGCGAGGACGGCTAAAGGTGGACTCTGCCTGAGGTTCGGGGACCGCACAGTCACTCGGGCTGCTGCTGCTACCGAAGTGGAGGAATGTATTGTACAATTGACAGTCTAAGTCACAGTCAATGCTGGAGGAGTAGCTGTTGGAAATTTTAGTAGATGTTGTTGATGCTGATGGTGATGATGAACACATATTCTCAACAAGTAGAAAATACTGGAAAATCGCCTCTCAATTCGTTTTCATATTCTCTACAGCGATACACGACAAAACCTCATATATCGATTATTTCACAGTACAATTTTTGCATTTTTCAAACACCGTTGGTGTAGAAGGCGGCGCGGTACAACTGATGACAATCCGAGCAAAGCCGAAGAACGGGTCGATTGCGACACAGTATCAAGTGCTCAGAGCACATCGAGATAAATCCGACTCGGCCGCTATCAAGAAACTGGAGACAGAAATTGCACAAGAATTCTGCACGCATGCACACGGACTGACGTCGCCACTTCATGATGCTCGACCAACACATGAATTAGACTTCAGTGAGGAAACTGGACAGTTGAACGGAATAAGACTAGTCGAATGTCTTCACACAGTGGACCTCATTAAAACACTGGACGATCTTCATCTCCTTGTAACCCAACGAGGCGAACATGGCGCGAGAGGGTCTATTACTGAGTTGGATTTTGGCTATGAACCTAGAAGGACGATCAAGCCGTTATGTAAAGTAATATTTCCAACTCCTTCGATTTTTGAGAGTTCAACGTGAATCGATTGACACCAACGTTCTAGAAGCGTTCCATAGTCTATAGTCGTATTATTCTCAAATTGAAAAAAAAACCTAGATATGCATAACTTTCCGGTTCGCACTAAACGTTCCAAAGCTGAGCGCGAACAAACTCCGCAGCAAAAATTCATACCAATTGGTAGAGTTTGTCGGAATTGGAATTAGCACGTGAGAAAAGGCGCCTCGAAATCCATACAGGTAGTTCAACAGGCCTCTGCTGAATTAACAAAAAACGCGTTCCTACAATAAGCGAGTTTTACACGTA
>NW_003214886.1:0-4904 GCF_000006405.1 Perkinsus marinus ATCC 50983 | reverse complement strand
AGCTTGTCACAAGACCACCCACCGAACCACCTGTGGGGAAAAATATACGTGCGTTGGTGAAAATATGGAAAAATTTTCGGGAAATTGTTATTGGTTTCTGTACACTTCTACCCGAATTTCTATATAAACTTCTATAATTAATTTGAAAACTCCTGAGCTCAGCTGAGGAAAAGTAACACATTTTCCAACACCGATTTAACAGCAATACTAAGACGGCCCTATAATAGAGGTAATAGAAAACACTATAAAGTAGACTTTTCCGTTGTAGACCCAAATTGCGCGGTTCGATTCCCAGCGGGGACATTTTTTCCCGACAATTATAACTATCACAGATTATATTCTATATTATAGGATAATATAAAATCTAGGCTAACTATGGAGCGAGCGAAGCGAGCGGAGCATATACCGCAACAAGAGGCCTCTTCGCGTTGTGCGTGCGTGCAGAATTACTCTGGCTTAACTACGAAGCGTGGGAGGCTATCAGATAGATCAAACGACTCCCCTATATGCGGAGGTGTTGGGAAAAATCGGAAAACTCGATTATGCGAACAGCTCAAAGAGATATGCACGGAAAACTTTAATGATGGAGAAATGCCCTATCCGGGGATCGAACCGGGGACCTATGTAAAATTCATTGATTGAGTCCATGGACGTGAACTCAGTGAGCTCCGCCCCTTCGTCACGAAGGCCTAGTATAGAATCTATAATCTGTAATATTTCATAGTAATAATAGTAATATTTTCAGTAATATCAATTCATCATTTTTATAATTATTTTCCATTTATTTTTTCGGAAATATTTTTCAATAACATTCACAAACCATGCAAACCTCCCAAACACTGTAAACTTCCGATTTCGATCAACTTCGTTATTTCAATAAATTCACATGCAGTGTTGGAGTAGGAATATATGCTCGCTTTCCTCACCAGAGCCCAGGTATTTTCTGACTCGTTAAGTTTACTCACAAGTTCGGGTAGAGTGTACAAAAAAATCCCCAAAATTTCCTCATAAGTGTGACACTTATGAGGAAATTTTGGTGACACTTAAAGTGTCACCAATACAAGTGGATGACCATGTGCGTATTTTCTCATATGAAATCACGAAAGCGATCAAAAAAACGGCAAACATCTATAAACAAAAAGACTTACACGCCCAAGGTGGGAGCGGTTGAGCTCACAACAGTGAAGAACAGAACTACTGCGATACGTGAAGTGTGAAATATAGCCATACAGTATCTAAGTAGACATGAAGTGTATCTTTCTCGCTCAACCTAAAGATACTCAGCCGGAATCTTCAGCGTGCGTAGAATGCAAATATCAACTTTACATACGCCAAAATCAGCGAAATATTATCCGTGAAAATCCTTTCGAGATTCCGAATCGATTAGAAATGTGTTTTCACTCTGACTTACTGCATAACCCAGTACTGCACACCAGTGACAACAAAGTACAGCGCACAGAGGGCGAACGTCATACAAACGAATCTGAAAAAAACAGAGGGAAAAAATCAGAAAGTTTACATATATTTTGATTAAATTTCGATTTTCCCTATTTCACATACCATGAAAATCACCGTTCGAGACCAATTACCGCGCGCCACAAAATCACCCCGTAACAATTCTCGTTATATAATCGAATCTTCCACCCCCCCCCCCCCTTACAATGGTGATGCTAATAGGCGTTTGAGCTGTGCACAGAAGCCTTTAGGATGATGATGATGATGATGCTTGGCCGAGTCCAACAACCTCTGGCCAGGACCAGGAGAATAAGCTGCCAATATCGATGGTCTCCTACGAGGAGTAAACCCGAAGGATGGCATACGCTGACTGAGAAAATATCAAAATCGATCACCTGATCGATTTCACAAAACCCTCGAAAGGAACCCTTACATGCTTTTGCTGGCAGTTTCCGTGAACTCGTAATGATCCATCGGAACATCGATCAATCTCTTCTTAGTCTGATGCAAGTAGCGCGCGCCCTGGTAATCGATTTAAAGAAGAAGCAACTTACGAATAGGAAGCCTAACAAGATAGGTACAAACAGTACAGCCTGGAGGAAGAAGTTGAATCGCCACGTCAAATACAACGCACCACCGAATCGTGCAACTAGACCAGCTACCTGATCGGTGGAAAAAGCGCTCGCCCTACTAATCGATTTGCCACTGTGATGTTCTCCTACCAAATATCCAAGCATCGCTCCGCCTGCTACTGCGATCTGCACATACCCCATCCATTGAGTTTGGTTGTCATTAGGTGCAAATTCATCAACCCATACAGGGACCTATCATATGTGCCTCATCCTGTGAGGAAATATTGTACACAAGTGTCTCCTGTAATTTTTCATTCTTGTGGTACTTGCCTGAGGCAAGTTGCCTCCCTTGTTAGCCTAGCGTATACTTTATGATTACTGTATTGATCATTAGTTAAGAACCACTTATTTATAACTCTTGTTGAGTTATCTAATCCTAACACATCCGGACCTCAAGATACTCCCCCAAACTTTCATCTACTATGAAATCTTCCGAGTGCGCTTATAGTAAAATCAACAAGATACTTTCCATGTCCGATTCTAACCATGGGCCTCATCCGGACCTCAAGATACTCCCCCAAACTTTTATCTACTATAAAATCTTCCGAGTGCGCTTATAGTAAAATCGATAAGATACTTTCCATGTCCGATTCTGACCATAGGCCTCTTCCGGACCTCAAGATACTCCCCCAAACTTTTATCTACTATAAAATCTTCCGAGTGCGCTTATAGTAAAATCGATAAGATACTTTCCATGTCCGATTCTGACCATAGGCCTCTTCCGGACCTCAAGATACTCCCCCAAACTTTTATCTACTATAAAATCTTCCGAGTGCGCTTATTGTAAAATCGATAAGATTCTTTCCATGTCCGATTCTGACCATGGGCCTCATCCGGACCTCAAGATATCCCCAATCTTACATATATAATCGGGAAGGATTGAGTTATACCCGTCACGAATCGAAACATATATCTACCGGGAAAACACCATCACAGAATGCGCCTTGAAATTAACCCCGTCAACTACACCATCGATTTCGTCTTGCTCACGCTGAAAAATCCCAATGCTAAACTCTCGACAATCAACGACACCTGAAACCGGACATAACAAAATCAGATCGAAAATTTTACAGAAAATTCAGAAAATTTTTTTTCACCCTCGAATTTGAAGATGTTTCATCACATCCTGACAATGTTGGAAAATATGCACAAAGTCAACTGCATGTGTCGGTGACAATACGAAAATTCTGAAAAATTTCTTATTAATTTCTGAACACTTCTACCCGAATTCGTATATATTCTCCTACATTTTAGTGAGGAAACTCCTGAGCTCAGGTGGTGAGGAAAGCGATTACATATATTCCTACTCCAACACTGTATAGGAAACTCCTGAGCTCAGGTGTTGAGGAAAGCGATTACATATATTCCTACTCCAACACTGTATAGGAAACTCCTGAGCTCAGGTGTTGAGGAAAGCGATTACATATATTCCTACTCCAACACTGTATAGGAAACTCCTGAGCTCAGGTGCTGAGGAAAGCGATTACATATATTCCTACTCCAACACTGTATAGGAAACTCCTGAGCTCAGATGAGGAAAGCGATTACATATATTCCTACTCCAACACTGTATAGGAAACTCTTCTGAGCTCAGGTGGTGAGGAAAGCGATTACATATATTCCTACCCCAACACTGTATAGGAAACTCCTGAGCTCAGATGAGGAAAACGAACATATATTCCTACTCCAACACTGTATAGGAAACTCCTGAGCTCAGCTGAGGAAAGCGATTACATATATTCCTACTCCAACACTGTATAGGAAACTCCTCCTGAGCTCAGGTGCTGAGGAAAGCGATTACATATATTCCTACTCCAACACTGTATAGGAAACTCCTCCTGAGCTCAGGTGCTGAGGAAAGCGATTACATATATTCCTACTCCAACACTGTATAGGAAACTCCTGAGCTCAGGTGCTGAGGAAAGCGATTACATATATTCCTACTCCAACACTGTATAGGAAACTCCTGAGCTCAGGTGAGGGAAGCGATTACATATATTCCTACTCCAACACTGTATAGGAAACTCCTGAGCTCAGGTGAGGAAAGCGATTACATATATTCCTACTCCAACACTGTATAGGAAACTCCTGAGCTCAGGTGAGGAAAGGGATTACATATATTCCTACTCCAACACTGTATAAAAACTCCTGAGCTCAGGTGAGGAAAGCGATTACATATATTCCTACTCCAGCACTGTGTAGGAAACTCCTGAGCTCAGCAGCTGAGGAAAGCGATTACATATATTCCTACTCCAACACTGTATAGGAAACTCCTGAGCTCAGGTGCTGAGGAAAGCGATTACATATATTCCTACTCCAACACTGTATAGGAAACTCCTGAGCTCAGGTGCTGAGGAAAGCGAATACATATATTCCTACTCCAACACTGTATAGGAAACTCCTGAGCTCAGGTGCTGAGGAAAGCGAATACATATATTCCTACTCCAACACTCCCGCCCCATCGTACCGTAACAATCACTTTAGGTGAATATTTTTGAAATAAATATCCGGCAACTGGCGATGCTACCGTAAGTCCGGCAAATACTAATGCTCCTAATAGCGACTAAAAGGACATCATAAAACAACCAACCCTTCAACAACAAAAATTAGCGGTATTTCCGCAAGTGAAAAATTTTTACTGGGATATTTTTTTCCGATTTTTCGGTAAATAATAACCAAATTTTCCACTTTTCCGATTTTTCGGTAAATAATAGCCAAATTTCCCACTTTTCCGATTTTTCGGTGAATAATAGCCAAATTTCCCACTTTTCCGATTTTCAAATCATCATTCCAACTGCAATCCCAAGTGATATCCAA
>NW_003199506.1:0-2026 GCF_000006405.1 Perkinsus marinus ATCC 50983 | reverse complement strand
AATAGAGTTACTATGTCATCCGATCCAATGGTCAGTGGCAACTGGACGATGGTATACGATGAGGGATTTGAAGTAGGCTGGCATGATGCAGTGATGCCACTGGGATGACCATCTCTGTTTCAGACACGAATAGACGATAAAGTATTCTTCGCCTTTTCTAACTTTGATTTGTCTTGGGATGATGATGGTCGCCAGCACAATATCTCACACTGTGATAGAACCATGCTAGGATGGTTCACAACAACCGATCAAACTGAGTTCGGATGTTTCTATGGCCGAAAAGTAACATTCAATACGAGTACTTCGTCTTAGCTCATCATGGAGAGTGTTGATGCGAATAGTTTGTGCCATAGCAGGAAGCATTTCTACACGACCCATAGGTTAGATTGAGCACGTCTTTTGGCGAAGTCGAGGTGCAAGAATTCACGCCAATATACGATAAGCCCTTGGGAATGGATTACCATTCAGCAGTTGTAAGACTCAGATGCGCAACTACACCTGGATCAATCGGCCCCTCAGGTCGCAAGTTTGAACAGTAGACCTGGTGCCACATGGAAGGCGGCTACCTATGCATGGCTTGTTGGAAAGTCCCTGCGGGAGCTCAACAGAATGTCGGGGTTGAGGATGAAGTTTCATTCGGAGGACGCAAATGTTGACCACGACAGCCGCCTCCAGAAAATTCGGTTTGTGCCAATCTTCGCAGTTACCCACCTCACATTGGAGCCTTTGTTAGGAACCGTCGACGAGGGCGCACGGCACTACATCACACGTCTTTGGTAGACTCGGAGCTGTCGAATACAGAAGGCACACTCCCCGACAGTCTGGATTGGAGGAACGTTGAAGGTGTGCTTGATGGCACCTGTATCGATTACCGAGTTTGTAGGTGTGAACTACATTGAACCCGTGATGAATCAAGGCTCCTGTGGATCATGCTACGCGATTGCAACTATGCGCATGCTGTCAGCTAGGCACAAGATACATACCCGAAATATCACTGCGGTCCCATGGAGCATATCGTATCTGTGTGTGAAGTAGCTAGATGTCGATTGTTCGCCTTTTAGTTTCCCTCTGTACTGTGCCGAGTATAACCAAGGCTGTGATGGTGGATTCTCCTTCCTAACGAGTAAATGGTCTTCTGATGTCGGCCTCTTACCAACCTCGTGTGCCGAGTAGGGCCATCGTTCGTTTGTGGTATTGTCGATGGTCTTCATCCCTCTCGAGATATACAGCAGAGAACGGGAAGTGTGAGATAACATGTGATCCATCCTCTTTACCCAAATACCGGGTATCAAACTATCATTATGTTGGTGGATACTATGGTGGCATCACCTCCTCAGCCCAGGTCAGTATCGAGCCATGTGGCATTGGTCGCTGAAGCATTCCTGCTGATCATAGCTTGGCCTCATTCCCATCAGATAATGAAAGAATTGGTCGATGACGGCCCTCTTGTGGTGTCTATAAAACCAGCACATGACATGATGTACTACAGAAGCGGAGTTTACCGAAGCGACCTGGAACGAGACAGCTATCATCGTAATCTACTCATGTCTGAATCCTGAGTAACTCAACTTAGGTCCCGAATGGGAAGAGGTTGGCCATTCCGTCCTATTGATAGGATACGGCGTAGATAATGGGGAAGATTATTGGCTCATACAAGTGGGGCTTGTATGCTCATACGAGCTTCAAGGACAACACCAAAAATGTGTTCTAATATCCGCTCGGTGTTAGAATTCCTGGGGTCCTGAGTGGGGAGAAGATGGATACCTACGTTTAGCTCGAGGTATGGATGAATCTGGAGTTGAGAGCATAGCAGTCGCGGTAAGTTGCCTCGTGCTAGAGCTCTATGTATGTATGTTGCTCAGGCGGATGTTGTTGAGGATCGAAGACCTCTAGATACGTTCAAGAACTTCGAGATCAAGCCAATTGAATAACTTTGTAATGCATGTAATGCATATCGTACTCCATGCTATCTG
The DNA here is from genome assembly GCF_000006405.1 of Perkinsus marinus ATCC 50983. Lineage (NCBI taxonomy): Eukaryota > Perkinsozoa > Perkinsida > Perkinsidae > Perkinsus > Perkinsus marinus. Next base: position 53 of record NW_003199506.1, on the reverse strand, counting down.
ACAACATTAATGCAAGTAACCGCATTGAGTTTTATGAACAAGCACGGGGCACA
>NW_003216212.1:0-1102 GCF_000006405.1 Perkinsus marinus ATCC 50983 | reverse complement strand
TAAGACTGATCTATGCAGTCGATAAGCTGCACCTCTCAGTTTATACCATCTCGAGTGTATTGTGATGAATAGCAGCTCTTGTTTCGATCAAGGGACCTTTGGGTTATGAGCCCAACACGCTATCCACTGCGCCAAGCTGCTCATGCGTACAAACTCCTGTATCGCCTGACGTGCTGAGCATAACTGTTCCACGATAAAATAGAGACCCTCCTCTCCTTGATACGAACTGCACCGCCCGGGAATCGAACCCGTACCATCTGCTTAGAAGGCAGATATCCTAACCATTAGACTAGCGGTGCATATCATTTATGTAGTGATTGAGTATTCCTGTGATACTTGTAGAGGGACATCTGAATCCCTTCTCGGACGTACCGTCGTCAACCGTCCCGCGGCCAAGAGTCTGATTAGGTCTTCAACGCGTACCTGAGATCGCGAACTGCTACTATAACTCTCGCATGGTAGGCCGCATTCCATCTCGATTGATAACTCCAACTGGTGAGGTTCTCATCGCATACTACAGCTAGCTCGGCACAAGCTGCACAACTTTTTCGTGACATCGAAGTTCATGCTTGCAAGCACATTTTGAAACCGCATGCGGCGGCTCGTGAATTTGGGCTGTTGTTTCATCTCCGCAACGCGTTCTGAGGTACCGGGCGGTCATTCATCATTCCTGCAAGGACTTCTGCTCTAGGTGAATAGCTCTTTTCTATGCACGGACAACGCTTTATTAACGTTGTTTTTCCCCTGAACTGGCACGGTTGGGCCAACCGCACGGAATGGTACGAAAACACCGACTCTGTTTAGTGGAAATTTTTCGGTAAGACTGATCTATGCAGTCGATAAGCTGCACCTCTCAGTTTAATAACCATCTCGAGTGTATTGTGATGAATAGCAGCTCCTTGTTTCGATCAAGGGACCTTTGGGTTATGAGCCCAACACGCTATCCACTGCGCCAAGCTGCTCATGCGTACAAACTCCTGTATCGCCCTGACGTGCTGAGCATAACTGTTCCACGATAGTCTAGAGACCCTTCTCTCGTTGATACGAACTGCACCGCCCGGGAATCGAACCCGGACCATCTGCTTGGAAGGCAGATATCCTA
>NW_003200314.1:0-1465 GCF_000006405.1 Perkinsus marinus ATCC 50983 | reverse complement strand
CCCATCGGGTGCTATTGCTTGGAGAGACTGTGAGGAAGAGGCTTGGGAACGTCCGTGGCCACCACCCTTTGAGGCGGCTTTGTCATCCGTACAGTCGTGGCGAAACTTACATGCGCTACCAAACCGACAACGCCCTTCAGCCGCCCATCGGCGACACTCTGTAGGGCCTAGGTGTCTGAAAGGGCACCGCTCTCCCTTTGTACATTTGCCTCTCAGTGAGTTCCGGCAAAGCTCGCCTTTCGAGGAGGAAGTTGGCGTTGCTGATGACGCAGGTCTGGCGTAGGGTGCCCCCCTGTCACCGGCTGCAGTCGGGGCGATTGCTTTCGGCGGGTTGCGGGGCTTACTCGCCCGGTCAGCATCGGCTCTAGCGACGCGAGTGAGAGCCTTGACTCGAAAGCGTGACCATGTCCCGGGATACTCATAGGAGGCCTCCTGGCAGTTCTCATCATTTACACCACGGCGAAAGGCGCGGATAATAAGGGCGTCAGTGAGCGGAGTCCCTGCGAGTGAGCAACGTCGTAGCCAGTCATCGAGCCTTCCAATGTAATCAGTCAAAGGTTCTTGTGGGCCGCGCCCCGTAGGCTCAGTCAGGAGCTTCTCCGCCTCAAAGTGACCGCCACACTCCTCCTTCAAAGTCGAGTGGATCGCGTCAACGGCCAGTGCGAAGTCGTCAGCCGTAATTATTACGGCGTAATAGGGTCCCTGTCGGCAATAGCCTGTTCTAAGGCCGATTCGTCGACTAAGTTAGTCAGAAGGAAGTAATGCTCAGCCCCTCGGGTAAGCCAACCTCGTCGCAAGACCATACGGTCCACTTGTCTCCAAAAGCCGGAGAGACCTCGTGCGTCTGACACGCCTTTGAAGGGACCTCCCTTGAAAGCGACCGCAGCCTTGTCAGCGTCTTTGGAGGCAACCCTGCGCCTGTCTTGACTTGATGCTCCTGGGTTCGGTCTCAGGATCACATGACTTTCACGAGCTGACCCTGAGGGACCCATTTGGGAGGATAGACCGCTGAAGACCGCGCGAGATGGGGAGATCGAGTGTCTTCCATGCGATCTTGAGATATCGTCGTGACTCGAGGCGACTAGGGGTTGAAGCCCACCCATAAGGGGCGCCGAGAACCGTGGCGAACCGGAGACTGGCTGTTCATTACTGCTGGAGTAGGACATTCGCTTTTGCTGAACCAGCCGGGCTCCCCAGTCAGGACTGAAGGGGCTACTCTCGGAACTCTTGAGTTCCAAAAGAGAGGAAAGATTCTTGCGCCGGCAGTGGGTCGCCAAAGCCTTCGCCGAGGGGAATCCGGCGATGACCTCAGACTGGAGGACAGTATGCAACACCATAGGGGGGAGATGCTCCACCAGCTTCTTGGTGGTCTCGGAGGGCACCAGCCCAGCCGAGGCTATCTCGCAGGCGTCCCCAATGCGCTTTTGAACGTAGTCCGTGATCTCGTCGTGGGCTATGTCAACTA
>NW_003205595.1:0-1810 GCF_000006405.1 Perkinsus marinus ATCC 50983 | reverse complement strand
AGTAGATCTTATAGTGATGGATGCAACTCTGCAGTCTTCGAGCCGGATCGGCGCCGTTTGAAGAGGTCCTCCCCTGCACAAATCATCATTTTCCACATCATTTCCTGATCATGTGGTCGGGCTAGTAAATCTTATAGTGGTGGATGCAGCTCTCTGGCCTTTAAGCCGGATCGGCGCATCATAGAGAGGTCCTCCCCTGCACAAATCGTCAGTTTCCACATCATTTCTTTATCATATGGTCGGAATAGTAAAACTTATGAAGGTGGATTGAACTCTCTGGCCTTCGAGCCGGGTCGGCGTCTCACAGAGAGGTCTTTTCCTGCACAAATCGTCAGTTTCCACATCATTTCCTTATCATGTGGTCGGAATAGTAAACCGTATATTGGTGGATGCAAATCTGCAGCGTTCGAGCCGGATCGGCGCCTTACAGAGAGGTCCTCCCCTGCACAAATCGTCAGTTTCCACATCATTTCTTCATCATGTGGTCGGAGTAGTAAATCTTATAGCGGTGGATGCAACCCTGTGGCATTCGAGCCGGATTGTCGCCTCACAGAGAGGTCCTCCCCTGTACAAATCGTCAGTTCCATATCATTTAACTCTGTGACGTTCGAGCCGGATAGACGCCTCACAGAGGGGTCCTCCACTGCACAAATCGTCAGTTTTCACTTCATTTCTTTACGATGTGGTCGAGATAGTAAATCTCATATGGTGGATGCAACTCTGCAGCCTTCGAGCCGGATCGGCGCATCACAGAGGGGTCCTCCGCTACACAAATCGTCAATTTCCACATCATTTCTTTATAATGTGGTCGAAATAGTAAACCTTATAGTGGTGGGTGCAACTCTGCAGCCTTCGAACCGAATCAGCGCCGTTTGAAGAGGTCTTCCCTGCACAAATCATCATTTTCCACATCATTTCCTGATCATGCGGTCGGGGTAGTAAATCTTATAGTGGTGGATGCAACTCTCTGGCCTTTGAGCCGGATCGGCGCATCATAGAGAGGTCCTCCTCTGGCAGAGGAGGACCTCTGCACAAATCGTCAGTTCCCACATCACTTCTTCATAATGTGGTCGGAATAGTGGACCTTATAGTGGTGGGTGCAACTCTGCAGCCTTCGAACCGGATCAGCGCCTCACAAAGAGGTCATCCCCTGCACAAATCGTCAGTTTCCACATCATTTCTTTATCATGTGGTCGGAATAGTAAACCGTATAGTGGTGGATGCAAATCTGCAGCGTTCGAGCCGGATCGGCGACTCACAGTGAGGTGCTTCCCTGCACAAATCGTCAGTTTCCACATCATTTAACTCTGTGGCGTTCGAACCGGATCAGCGCCTCACAAAGAGGTCATCCCCTGCACAAATCGTCAGTTTCCACATCATTTCTTTATCATGTGGTCGGAATAGTAAACCGTATAGTGGTGGATGCAAATCTGCAGCGTTCGAGCCGGATCGGCGACTCACAGTGAGGTGCTTCCCTGTACAAATCGTCAGTTTCCACATTATTTAACTCTGTGGCGTTCGAACCGGATAGGCGCCTCACAGAGAGGTCCTCCACTGCACAAGTCGTCAGTTTCCACATCATTTCTTCATTATGTGGTCGTAAAGTAAATCTTATAGTGATGGATGCAACTCTGCAGTCTTCGAGCCGGATCGACGCCGTTTGAAGAGGTCTTCCCCTGCACAAATCATCATTTTCCACATCATTTAACTCTGTGACGTTCGAGCCGGATAGACGCCTCACAGAGAGGTCCTCCACTGCACAAATCGTCAGTTTTCACTTCATTTCTTTACGATGTGGTCGAGATAGTAA
>NW_003212539.1:0-1023 GCF_000006405.1 Perkinsus marinus ATCC 50983 | reverse complement strand
ACACCGTTGGCGAAGGAATCTACATAGAACCTCTTAGGCTCGACATTATGGGAACGGAAGCATTCGTTGATCTCAGAGATGTAAGCACTTCCCTTACGATCCACATCGAAGGCAGCAAGCTGCAACACTTGGGCGCCGGACTTCTGAGCCAAGTTAGTAGGAGCATCGAACACCTTAACAACAGTGTTTCGAGTAGCCATGGTCTCGTCAATGAGAGTCTGGTAAAGCTTCTGTACTTCAACGGATCTCTCCTGAAGGAATCGAGGGGTAGCCACAAGCTGGAGATCGGTCTCATCCATCATGTCCTCGAACTTGACACTGGAGTCAAACTGTTGTTTATCAACAACAAAGACGCCAAGAGGGAACTTTCCTTCAGGCATGGGAGGCTTCTCAGACTTGAGGAAGGTGACCGAGAAGCCACAATCCTGAGCAGTGTTGATGTACTCGGCAACCTTGGCATCAGTGATGGCGACCTTCTCAGGCTCCATAGTGGTGAGATAGAAAGCCGAATCCGCATCCTCAATCTCGAAATGGATATAGTCAGACTCAGTAGCCTGAGCAACCTTCTTAGCAGCGATAAGGCAATGAAGGTGTCTGGCAATCTGAGCACTGGTGAAGTGCTTGAAGTAGCTGGGGTGAAGGCCGAGCTCAGCAAAGTAGTAAACAATCTCTTGCCAAAGAGAGCCGGCAGCGAGTACACCTTCCTTGATGATGATAGAGAAGACCTGAGTCATCTTAGTTTCCAAATCCTCAGGGGTCAGAGAGATGTTAGTGTTCTTCACCTGCTCCTTCAAAGCTTCCTCATTCTCAGGGGAGAGATAACACACACCACCGTCACACTTGAGGTCGAGCTGACTGAGCACTTCCTTGATGTCGTTGTGCTGGTTCACCACGGCATCATGGATAGGAAGCATGCCGAAACGATCAGTCTTCAGCTGAGCTCCTTCACCTAACAAGTAGATGATAGCCGCCATATGACCACCAGCAGCAGCCAAATGAAGAGGAGTCCTCTTATCATAGTCT
>NW_003206574.1:0-1277 GCF_000006405.1 Perkinsus marinus ATCC 50983 | reverse complement strand
CTCGCAATTTGCGAGTCGCAAGTCGATCCGTGGCACGACTCTGACGAGAATTTCCTTCCATCGAATGAAAGTGGGCTTTCATTGGTCGAAATTGGTCTTGTGTTCGACGAATTTGAACTTGCGTTTCCGAATTCACAAATTTCATTTACGAATTTGAACTTTCGTTTTCGACCGGTCAACGAAATTCTAACTTTCATTTCGAATTTGGACTTTCGCTTCGCGAAAAACTCCTTTCACTCGTCGAAAATCAAATTTCATTCATCTAATTTGTCCTTTCAATTGTTGAATTTGAGATTGAAAAAGTGTAGTCGTTGCCGGGGCAGTTCTCGTTCAGCGTTGAGGCAGGTGAGAGGCCAGCAGCGCTAGCTCCTGTCAACCTCATCGTAGGATTGTCGCTGACTGGTGACAGTATATTCGCATATCCCAATGATGCAAAGGAGGATATATCTCCATCGGATTTTGGCGATGGACCTGAACCGCCAACTACTGGGCCGCCTCTAAATGTCGTTCCACCTCCCAAGACCGAGGAGAACAGTTTGAGGACCTCAAGTTGAGGTCCTCAACCAGCTCCTCCAGTGCCAGATGTAGTCGGTAGCATTGGGTGCACGTCTGACCGAGTCTATACCGGTCCTCCGCAATACCCACTCTCAGTGGGGACATCCCGGGCAGCAGGAAATGGAATGAGGCAGATTCGTAAGCTGCTCTAGATTCCGACCAGACCGTCGCAATGCATTTGATGAGTTCGCCGGGGGTCGGCTCCGATCGAAGCAATGCATTGATGAGTAACGCGTGACAGTCGGTTTGTCCAATTTGCTCTCGGTGATGGAATTCTTTCAGACCGTGAATACAGCCTATGACAGCACATGATATCCGTACGGTCTGCACCTGGTCCAATGGGCCACTCTGGAAGCAAAAAGACATGTTTCATATAGATTGAAACCCTGAATTGAGAGGTAGTGCACTCAATCCCATGCCAACGACCGCTGCATCTTCGGGTTCCCACGGGACTCACAAATAATAACATCGGTTTATTGTGCATCAGAGTTCCCAAGAAGCCCATCTTTCAGCGACTAATTGTTGTGTCGGGGCAGCATCTGGTAGAAATCACCTTCCTCATTGTGATGAATCCATCGCTTTCTCATTTTGCCAAACGAAGTAGCTCAATGGTCCTGTCCATATGTCCCTTTGGAGGATGTCCCCCAACTCCATACTCTCGCTTGAGACGTTCTGAAGGAGACGATAGTTCACCGAGGCGACCTCATTAAACCACACTAATT
>NW_003212064.1:0-1110 GCF_000006405.1 Perkinsus marinus ATCC 50983 | reverse complement strand
ATTACTCTTACCTCCTGTTGGTTCTATATATCCATTACCACCACTACCATGTATGTGTTCAGTAGTATTGCTACTACTACCACCAGAGAACTTAACAACCATTGATTGTAACTTATCCGTTATTTGTTGCTCATCAGCACCAAACTATAACGATGTATAATGACAGAAAAGCATCATTACTATTATTATTACCTTGCTTGCTATTCTCGCTACGCCTTGAACCATTACAAGCCGTCCATTAGGTGAGAATAAAACAGTGAAGAACACTAGCTGACCAAATACCTAAGTGGCAGTGATGACCATGATGACGACCATGATGATGATTGTGATTGTTGTTATTATTACCTTGATAACAGCCTTCCCAAGGAATACTGCTGAGAAGAATGTCCAAAAAGGCATAAGGAAATGGCCACAACATAGACCACAGAGATCGAACATAGCATTGGGCCACGCCGACATAAGCAGAACTCCCTGATTAGTACTACTATGATAATAATAAAGAGGAGAGGAGGACCCACCCAAAAACCATGTTTTTCGAGGAATTGTATCATCCAGTTCTTCATCCAATCAACAACAACATCAGCAGAGTTGTTGTTGTTGTTACAAGTAGCAGCAGAATCCTATATCCATGATATTGATTATGACTAAGTTATTATTATTACCACAACCCCAAAAGCCTCATTAAAGTCCTCATCCTCGAGCCCTGCCTTACGTGCCGCATACCTAAGATCATAATAATATACATACCACAACCCTTGGTAGTATTATTATTACGAAGTAGCATAAGGTGGTAGCTCGCCAATAGCTGTACCAATACCCCATAGCATGCATGGTAACCATCCTGCTGATAGTAATGACCATAATGTTACATTGGTGTGGTATGAAGCAGAATCAGCATCAGGATTAATACAAGTGAACGTTTCATCAGGTTTCATAACATTACCCCACATATTAACCCTATAAAGTAGTAGTATTGTGGTATGGTATTAGTACTACTACCTCCAGTCAAACTGCATGTTGTTACATTCTTGTGCTGTCGATGATATAAGATATAGATGAGGGGATAAAAACATAAACCAGAATGCATACCAGTACCAAGACCAACACTGG
>NW_003203439.1:0-1895 GCF_000006405.1 Perkinsus marinus ATCC 50983 | reverse complement strand
ATTTCGAGTGATCCCCAACACCCACTCAACTGGCTGACTGGTGGAACTCGAATGTATCTCCTCCTGAAAAGGATAAGGTATTCCTCGTGATGGTACTGTACCATTAATACATTCTCCTACAGCCTCATAGGGATGGTAAAACATCTTGGTCAGAGCTTGGTGCCACCAAGTTGGTGGCCAGAGAGGAAACGGGCCGAGCGGAACAGTGGTCTATTGCTTATCTAGATGAGCTGAGAATACTGGTGACGGCATGATTATTTCATAACCGCCCAGAGACTATCTTATTCCGACTATACGATTACATGTCTACAGTGTAGACATGTAATCGTATAGTCGAAATAAGAGTGCAGACTCTACACTGATGCTTCTATGCGAGCAATCGTTTACATGGCGATACACTGCTCCGCCTTACTGCGGAGGAACAGCGTAGCTGCTCAGCGGTTGGAACCGTACCAGAGAGTTACTTTTCGGCGAACTTGGCTCGGCACAGCGATGGGCACAACCGGCGCTGATACAAGAAGACACCCTGAACTCTTAAAGCCGCCTGGCTAGTGACGCTAGCCAGTTTGTCTTCATCCCGTTGAATAGTACTGTAGATGTTTCTAGTGAATAGTTGGTCAAATCGAGGTCTTCGAGGTAGGTCGGATCTACTAACGAGCCTCAGTACATTTGGTTGAAGCTCGGAGCTTGTAACAAGCTGTTTGTAATCTTGAATGTCTTCGTCTGCAGATGGTACTTATGAGATGACACGCACTCGGTCACAACTCGAAGGCTAGAAGTTTTATCTCTCTCAAAACAATTAGCATGTTCCTAACAATTGGCCGCTTGAATCATTACACTCACAGTCACAGCAGTAAATATGAGCATTCGGAGGGCGGTCATGTTATTTAAAAGGGATTTTCGAATAAATAATCTTCGCTGTTCAGAGCTGTCGACGCGACTTATACCATAACACGCTAGACGGTCTGTTACCCGCAAGTTAGATTCGTAGGATTTTAATCGCAATAGGGGACCGTCCATCACCGCTCAGCTTACGCTACGCTACACTCACTACTGCGCCAGAGCTACTCACTCTAGAATTACCACTGGTCACGCGCACGCCGTGAGCCTCACGCCGTGAGAACTACGACAGCTGCGTGTGACTCACGCAACCGCTGCGCTACGTTTGCCCCCGGAGAAACTACCCCTGGGACTGCGTGATCAATCATATTATATGATTTATCACTAGACCTTCATCACTGATATATTCTATCACTGCTATATTATATAATGACTCTTGCAACCTACAACTCATTAGAGAATTCTAATTACGATTCCATTCGTAACAGGACAAGGACTCAGGCCCAGGTAGCTGCTTCGCGTGGTTCTCGGATTTCGGATGCACGCATACAGGGGGCGCAGAGACACTCGCGACGCGCAGCGGTATAGAATACAGATCCATGCCAATAATGTAACAATATGGTCGATGAATAAGCATGGACGATGAGAGGAGTGGTGATCCGAACAATCAATAAAAACGAATGTTTCTCGTTTGTCGTTGTCACATACGTCGCATACATGACACATCAGTTCCAACACGAGGAATTATTGTTTTTCATGTTGTGCGATCGCTGTCCCTGCATCCCGGTTTCAGAATCAGCCAAATGTGTTTAGGTTATTGCTGAGATCAATTCAATGCGAAGAACACAATACATCGACTACCTTGAACTCCAGTTTGCATGTCATTGCCTGGTCAAACCATGAGTCCAGAAAAAATAATTCTCGTCTTGCGCGAGGATATGGAACTACAGGTTCCGGCCACACGTTCGATGAGCCAGGCACGCATTATGCGTGCCTATTTTTCGTCAAGCTATCGCCAGCGGGGAGCTGAGAGAGCCGAGAGCTGAGAAGTCTTA
>NW_003199679.1:0-1319 GCF_000006405.1 Perkinsus marinus ATCC 50983 | reverse complement strand
TGAGCAAGCAATATCTGAATCATACAATATGGAATAATAATTGATGAAAATTTAATTAACAACTTAAACCAAAGGCAGATCGTCATCAGGAGTGGATAGGTCTTATTAATGTCGGTGAGACACGGTCTGTGCGCAAGAGCGTGCAGCATTGGTTCTCCATCGACACAAAGTGTTCCACTTTGTCATCAACTCCTTAGTCTGTAGAGTCTGAATACGATTGCCGCCTCGAATCGGATTGTGCCTATGATTATTCTTATAACTAATGTAGCTACTCTATTGAAGTACTCAGATAGTATCAGCATTACAGATAATTATCTTTACCTGAATAGTACTACAGGTGATTACAGATAAGCATATGAACCAACCACAACATGACACTATCACCATAAAAGGAATGCATCAGTACGTACTTAATACCGACTGCCGGCTATAATTACAATCAATCCTACAATGTAGGATTGCTCATGATATAGGAAAAGCGTCCCACGATCTTATCAGACTGCACCACCGAGAGGCCAAATCCGCCACTCGGCTCGACGGCCGCAGGCTTCGCATAATATGCAACTCGGTCACGGAGACGCACAGCTGGCGATCATGGACCATCTTCATCAGAGCTCGTACCGCGTCCCGCTTCCGCAGACTCTGATTCTTAGGCATAATTGCTGCTCGGGTGAACTGTGGAGGATACGCTTTGTGAGTTATACAGTACAGTTTTTCTCAATTTGAGGACGCATAGGAGAGGAGACGTTCGAGCCGCAGTCAGATCCATTCGGACGTGAAGAGGGATTGTTTGGCATGCACGACGTTCGAGCCGACAAGAAAAATGGCAAATTTTTCTTGTTTGGCATGCCGACAAAAAATGGCGGGTGATTACAGAAATACGCGAGGACGGATTTAGAGTTTTTGCGGGCGGCGCGCATGAGAATATGCCCAAGCGCCACTGTAGACCAAGGCAATCTTGAGCACTCGGCGAATCTTGCATATTCCTCAAGAAACACAACAAATCTTGAAGATTGTCACTGTGGCAGTGCCACATGAGACATTTTAGTAACGGTGTGAATCCGGAAGTAGTTGGAGCGGTTTTTAATACAGGTTTCAATGGAACCTGCGTTCGAATTTCCGGAACATTCTCGGTCTTGATGCCTGCAGTGTCTCAGTACGTTCCAAAAATTACAAATATTTGGATATTCAGTGATCATGCACCTGAGTCTGTAGCACAACACGTCCCCGCAATCGCATTAATGCCTCCGTGAGCAGAAACTGTGGATTGAACGTTTCCTCGCGCTTCGGGACTGACTTACAGAAATAAGGGCATAACT
>NW_003203834.1:13684-16325 GCF_000006405.1 Perkinsus marinus ATCC 50983 | reverse complement strand
ACTGGTATGGGTCACTGAGACAGAAACTGTGCCATGTATGTCAGTCTCAGAGAAGCTGTAACGATAGCGGATGACTCATCCAACTTTAGAACGCATGTGGCATATTTAGGGGCGGATTGAGTAATTTAGGGGCGGGGCGAAGAATCCGGATTTTTGAACCTATGCTATATGCGATAACTATTAGAGTTATTAGGCTACTTAGTAGCCGCTACTAGGGATATTGAATTTGCGGTGTGGATTATGCTCAGAAATAGTATTTGGATAATCTTCTTCTGAATTACCGAAGAACAATCTCGAGGGTTCGTCGAGGCTCGAGGCAAACGCGCAATCTGACCGAACCCGGGGAATACCATCCTTCCGACCCGGGGAATCGGCATCTGCAGAATATCTGGCTGTCGCCGCAATTGGCAGCGTGCCACAGCAAAGCGATTCGCCTCGGGCGAACAGCAAGGTCGTGCGCGGATATTCAGTATCTCGCTGATGGAGTCTATCCGAGTCAGATAATCAGACAGCCTCCCAGTGCCTGTGGCTATCAACTGAGCGGTCTAGCCTCGACCCTTACTTTTTCTTCTCGTGGAAGTGCTTTGCTAAAGGCATCCTGAATTGTTGCAATAATATGACAGGTGCTGTAGACCCTATAAGTAACCCTCAATGCTGACGTAGAAGAGCATTTCAATGAATTTCGAGTTTCGAGGTGGATCGATTCCTCGAATCGAATCGATTCGTCTGCCCGCCGCAGCATCCTCGATTGATTAGCACCGAACAATCGATCGATTTTCGATATCTCGATCCAATCGAGCCTCGGTCCGATGTATGGAAGGTCCGTGCGGGGCCCCACGTCAGTGGGGTGCACGGACCCCTCAGTGCCTACAGCCCTGCGATTCCCCTCCGATAGCTCTAAGTAACGCGCGACAGCGCAACCAACTACAGTAGTCTGAGCAACCGACACGACACAGCTGACACTGCGCAACCATCGGAGCAGACAATACGGCGACGATGGTTGCGAGGACAACACCGACAAGGAGGACTAGCCAGCACTAATGACGAGTCTCACAATAGCGTACCACAATCTGCCAAGTCGGGCTGCTGCTGCTGCTAGCATGGTGCCAACGCAGTGCACCGATCAGGCACCACACCGGTGCTAGGTGGATGGCGCCTCTCCGCCCTTATCGACCGCCGCGCATGGGGGAGGGGTCCCCATATGCGCGATTATTTTTTACCTTTAGGAGCTCCCATCAAAAATGTGTAAGTGCGGAGCCGATTTCGCGATCTAGCCTATAAATCCCACTAATTCCTTCACCAATCGACACATCTCGATCTGCTGAACATCGCTGTGAAGCCGGATTTGGGATTTATAGGCTCAATAAAAAGTTATTAACGTTTTAGTTTTCATCGGTTCTATGTGAACCATGTTGCATAAGCAGCCTCTTCTTCAACAGTCCTTCTAGTCTGGCAGGTTAAGGGCGTGCGCTATCACTCGAGACACCCAGGTTCGAATCTCGGTGGGGTTATACGGCGGAATAAGATTCAGCACTCGGAGTAGGTCAGCGACTTGGGTGGCACAGCGGTCAGTAGTGTACTAGTGAGAAGGACAATGCCCTCTGGGCTCTGGGTAGGCTGCAAGTCCATGCTCAGTACTATTAAGCAACTCTCAACATTGGGCTGGCGACTCGTGCACTTTTATTTTATATAGTAGATTTGGTATAATGGTTAGTGTGACGGGTTATCACTCGAGTGACCCAGGTTCGAATCTGAGTAATCCCAATTTTCTATATCATCGCAGTAGGGATAGACCGTATATATTTGGTTCAGTCTCATGGACAGTGTCATGCTCTGCCATGCGGTTGACCAATATCCGACCTCTGACAGTTAATACTCGTACTAAGTACTGCTGATAATATGCAGCACAAGGTCTTCCACCGTGATTTAACTAACCACCACGGTGTACGGTACTAGAGACTGGCGATCCTCGACGAAACACATTTATCCAAGCAAGGTATTACTCTAGCGGTTATTCAGTCCAACTCTCATCCTAAAGGTCGCAGGTTCGAACTACGACGGGTCCGTGCGGGGTCCCCACCTCAGTGGGGTGCACGGACCAATCAACCATGCAAACTCGAACCCCCTCAAAGCAATGCAAAGTAACGCGCGAGAGCGCATCAGAGAGTAGAGTAGCACTCTAGCCTACATCGGAAAACTCAGACCAGTGCGCACGGCTGACAGTGCGCACTCAAGCCAGTGGTACTGGCTCAACACCAAACTAATAGCTCTAGTGGGTCACGAACAGAATGTGTCAGGCAGGACCATGACGGACTACAACGTCAAGTCTGCCACAGCGTGGCAGGTACACTAGCAACTGGCACCGCAGGTGACAGGATCAACCAGCACACCGCTAGGTGGATGGCGCCTCTCCGCCCTTATCGACCGCCGCGCATGGGGGAGGGGTCCCCATATGCGCGATTATTTTTTACCTTTAGGAGCTCCCATCAAAAATGTGTAAGTGCGGAGCCGATTTCGCGATCTAGCCTATAAATCCCACTAATTCCTTCACCAATCGACAGATCTCGATCTGCTGAACATCGCTGTGAAGCCGGATTTGGGATTTATAGGGCTCATAAAAAGTTATTAACGTTTTAGTTTT
>NW_003203834.1:0-13584 GCF_000006405.1 Perkinsus marinus ATCC 50983 | reverse complement strand
CCAATCGACTCGGTTGGTCCTTCTGAGTACAATGGTGCTACTCTCGGGTCAGTTTATAGATTTCCTGACGAGTAATTGGGGATTAAAGATTTTGTTTCATAGTGACCTCGTCATTTAGGTACGGTAGTGCTTGTCAGTTGATCTGGCGCAGTGGTAAGGGCGCGCGCTCTCCACCGGAAGGTACCGGGTTCGAATCCCGGGGAGGGACAAGTCGAGTCGTGACCAATTAATATACTATATGATATAGTTATGTCTTATATGGACAATTTCGTGGCGCGTGAGAAGTATATGCAACCAGTAGTACCATTATTCCACTTGTATATATATAGTCTGTGGGTGTTTACGAGTTGGGTGGTAGTGTTGAGAGTGAGTTGATGTTGGATACAGAAAGAGGGGGTCGAGTGTAGTTTCGAGGAATGTACTGTAGGAATCATCAGGTTGAAGTGGGTATTAGCAGCCATGGCTGTCCTGTTCAAAGTGTCCGGGTGTCATCATTACGCGTGTCATGAACAGTCAGTATGGTCTAGTAGGTTAGGATGCACTTCTTCCACTGCGTGGACCCAGGTTCGAATCCGGGTGAATGTACTATCTCTACATTGAGTAAGAGCCGAGATAGGCTTGCTGCACGGTGGCGTGAGTCAGTGAATGGGTTGGAACAGTGTCTCAAGGGCCTGGGCAGGCAGTGAACCACCATCCAGATTATCTTACGGCTCTGAGATCGGAGCAGCCCATTACACAGTACTAATTTCTATATCGGTGATAGTCTAGTGGTTAGTAGAGTTGACTCGCATGCGGATGATCCAGGTTCGATTCTCGACAACAGGCTATAAATATATTTTCTCTGGTCGACAGAAAAACAGCAAAGCAGTTGGTAATATTGAATAAAGTGTTGGTTAGCGTAGTGGTAAGCGCTTAGGTCTGCGCGCAGGTGGTTGCAGGTTCGAATCCCACCGGGTCCGTGCAGGGTCCCCACTTTAGTGGGGTGCACGGACCCCCTCCCACCGGGATACCTGAAATTCGTGAGGTTAATCTAGAGAATGCGCGAACGCGCAAGTTGATACATAGATCTGAAACGTCCAGTATAGGGCGTCTAGTAGAGACCGCCTAGCTATCGATCCCTCGATCGATAGCAAAGCGTCGACTCAACAGCAAGTCAGTAGCAATGTCGGCCCAACATCGTCAGGATATAGGAGTGACGAGTGGGCCGACGACTACTTGTGACTCTTACTACTCAGCACAGGAGCCATTCAACTTTCCAGTTGAATTCACCGCCGGTGAACCATCGGCCAGTGTTTACAGTATTTCATATAAATGTCCCTCATGTACGCCAATTTCTCCCGAAAGGGAGTCCTCTACGGGCTAGGTGGAGGAAATTTTTTTTTCGCGTTACTTTTTTCGGGCGAGCGGGGAGGGACCCGCGCGCCTATATGAGCAATTTTACTCACATCAAAATCCCGCACTTTTCGAGCCGATTTCGAAACTGAGCCTAAGAACCGTCTTGAAAATGTTACCAATCGACTCGTTTGGTCCTTCTGAGCACAATAGTGCTACTCTCGGGGCAGTTTATAGATTTCCTGACGAGTAATTGGGGATTAAAGATTTTTGTTCATAGTGACCTCGTCATTTAAGTACGGTAGTGCTTGTCAGTTGATCTGGCGCAGTAGTAAGGGCGCGCGCTCTCCACCGGAAGGTTCCGGGTTCGAGTCCCGGGGAGGGACAAATTGTTTCATGACCAGTTAATATACTATATGATATAGTTATGTTTTATATAGACAATTTCGTGGCGCGTGAGAAGTATATGCAACCAGTAGTACCATTATTCCACTTGTGAATATTGTATGTGCCGGCGAGTCAGGGTTAGTATATGACTAACCCAAGTTGTAGCGTAAGTTAGACAATGAAAGGTATGTAAAGAGCAATGGGAGACAGGATATATCGAGAGGCGTCACGTCTCGACGTCACGTTTCGACGTCACGAGTGTGTTATGGGTAGTCACTGTGGTCTAGAAGGTTAGGATGCGCAGTCTTCCCTCCGTTGATCCAGGTTCGAATTCGGATAAATGTATTATTGCGACATTAAGTAGTAGCCGAAGTAGGATGAGAGTTTCACGAGTTCAGAGAGTCGAGTTACGGTTATTCAAGTGCACAAGATTCCGAACGCAAGAACTTGGTTAATTGATCAATCTCCTCGCTGATAGCACCGTCTGATGAGTACTCTATATTTCCGCCCCCAGCTCTATTCTTATACGTACACTACAATAAGATTTCGGGTTGTATTGTAGCAGTATCACTGCTTCTCCATCGTTACGTGCAGTTAATGATTCGCTCATGCTAAGATCGGGACTGTGCGATTTTAAATTTGCTTTTTTTTCAAGAGCGTTACTGCTTCGCTATATTTTTCTCATCATAACGATGGAGTCCAACGCCAAAGATGCCATCACATTCCCACTGGACTTAGACGAGATAACGGTGGTCTTTCTATTTACATGAGTGGGTCAATCTCTTTATCTTTACGATTCCAAGTGGCATAAAACCCTCAAAGTCAAGGTACTTTCCTTCATTCGCGACTACATGTGGATTCGTTAATGCGTTGCGTAATGCAGTTTTGCTGGTTGAGTCTCCTGGTAAGCACTGTTCACCGTAGAAGTACGCGCCGTGGGATGAAATCCGTCGATTTTTTGCTATATTATTGTGCCCAAAGGAGGAAGTTTGACCAATGTGCTCTTTCGTTTAGCCTTTCTCATGTTTAGTACTGATAGTTCCATGTGCGGTAATATAACTGATAACTATGCTAGCTAACTATGGCACTGATGTTCGTTGCTTTACTCGTGGATGTGTCAAAGCATTATTGCTGCCTTGCAACAATTTTTTCCCAGGTCTCATACTTGTTATTACATGTGTCTGTGTCCTTCGGAACGTATCATCGCGCTATATCTTGTAAATGCTAAGAGTATTTCATAAATGTTTGTCGTCGTCGGGATGCCTCGTGGTACTTGGGAATGTTTGCCTGTATTCCGTGAAATTCGACATTAACTACTCTTCAGTGGTGTCGATTCCGGTTAATGCAGATTGTTAAGCATAATGTCAGCGTTTCGGGCTGTTTTAACATCATGTCGTCGGTGTTGCTCTAGTGACGATGTCATTAATATTTCATTTGTCTTGCGCCTGCATCGGAGGTTATGTCTCAGGTAATATCGCCAGAAAAGCAGTAGTTCTCTAACTTGACTGGCGTGTAGGATACTTACAAATATAGTACTATGTATAGGAATATTTGTCGAAATACTTGCGAAATATCTTGAGTAGTGGTGTCCATGGTGGCGTCGTTGATACTACGAATCAAATGTAGCACAGCGACACTACTTTCAGTGTTAGTAACAGGTATACTCACGGTACTTGGAGCGGTTGCCGCTGTGTTGGACACCCGATGGTAGTCATTGAGCAGTAGTAAGGGCAAGCAATGGGAGTTGTTATGGCAGAGGTGATGGTTGTGATATGGCAGGGATCATAGTGATTGTAACGGTGCTGGCGGAATGAGACATGGTCAAACTATAACTAGAATATAGTGATAGGAATGGTTATAATTTTGATCGAAACATTGGTAATAACGATGGTAGAAGTACTGAGGATGGCGTTCTGATGGTCAAGTGATTGTAGGAGGTAGTGTAGCGATTATAGCAACAGCATGGTGAGAGGGATACTAATAGTCCTGGCTTCAGTGTTTGACTATCCACTATGCATTGTCACTGTGTAATTATACTAGACGTATCGTATGCCTATACTATACGGTATCACTCACTACCCAGTGACACTCACTGGGAGTGTATTGATGATAGTAGAAACGATAATAGTTATGCTGATGGGCAGGTTCACAGTGATGGTAATAATGGTGGTAGTGGTTTCGGTAGTATTGGTTGCCGTTGCTGGTGGAATTTCTGCTATTTTTGTTGAAGTTTTATTTTATACATGAATTACCATCTGAGACAATCAAGAACGTCAGATCATAAAGGGTCAGGCGCAACAATTTTCGTAGCCTAAGTTACTGCACTTTTTCTCTCGATGCTAGTAGTGATAGGAGTGTCTCTCACAATTTTCCTTTGTGTGATGGTGCCGACGATAGGACTACGAGGCTAGTGCTGATGGGAGTGACTATGGCGATCATGGTAGAAGTGGTTGTTGTGAAGATGGGATCAATGATAGTAGTAGGGGTATGAATGATGACTTTCCTGATAGGAGTACTGGTGGAAGTAGTTGTTGTGGGAGATTAATACTAGTTATAGTAATGATAGCACTGACAGATGGGGGAGGTCAGATAATAGTGATAGCACTGATAGTCGTGACAGCAGTGATGAGAGTGATAGTAGTGTGAGTCGTGATACTAGTGATAGGGGTTATAGTCATGATAGCAGTGAAATGAATCCTTACTAGTGAATGAAATATTGACACCTTAGATAGCGAGCTTACTCTTTCGGTGTTACATCCGGTGATCTGGTACATGGAATTAACTGCCAAAAGTGCTTCGTTTGAACGCTCATCAACGACATACATGGCATTACGTGCGTTCAGATTATCTCTGTGATTGCAACTTTTGTGCTTGAGTTCATGCCTTCATTTATTCAACTTCGATGCTCTATTTGCCCGATGTCGGACTCGTTTGCTGTTGTGTTACGAAGTGGGTCTCGACATATGGTATCGCGTTCAACCATAAGACGAACAGTTCAACCGCATCGACATCCGCGTTGCACAATCGAACATCATAGCAGTGATCACTGCACAGTTTCGGTCGCAGAGTTTGGAATGGCAGGATTGGTAGTGACACCGATTAACTCGGAAGAAGATACGCTTGCTGAGGTTTTCACAGGTTGAGGCGATGTATATCAACGATATGATATTCATGTGCCTTGCACGGCCACCTGTATATCTATGTTGAGTATGGGATCTATGTTCAGTTTAGTTGTTTTGTTGTCAACAACCAGTATCGTGTACTTGCACCTACTTCATTAATCACTACATCTTCCAACACAAGGCGTTACATCATTCGTAAGTTCCATTAATTTTCTCTTCGCTGGTCTTGCATTTTTATAACAAGCAGGTTAACAATGGCTCCTCGTAAAATAGTCCGCGAAAAATGCTCAAACTGCGGTCGTTTCAAGGCGACCGGCAAACCTTGTGCTAACTGTGCAACCCGTCAGGTAATTGATTCAACCTTGTTTTTGGAATCGATTATTAGAAATATGCATTCGGTATATCACTCAGGCTGCGTCGTCGGTAGTTAAACCGACGGGAACCACCGTGGTTCCCGTACCACAAGGCACCCAAGTCCGTGGTGGAACAGTTGGGTCGCCACAACCATCGTGCCATTCATTGCAGCCCCAAGCGCAGCCACCACTCCAGCAACCAGCGCAACCAGAATCACAAGAAATGGGAATGGCAGCAGACTCATCAGAGCCGGTAGGCTCGGGTCACGCGACCGAAAATGTTTCTACTATTAGTGTAGCTGATGGACATGAAAATGCGTCACCGGTTGAACAATGTGGTGCATCTATAGCATCCTCTTCAAAATCATCTTCGCAATCGTCTCCTTCTTTGACGTCTCCTCGTTCTACTCATACTTCGTCTTCTTCATCATCTTCTTCCTCTTCATCATCGTCCCCGGAACGCGAATGTTGCGGTTGTTGTTTATGTATTATACCTGTTGTTTATACTTTGCGCGAGAACATAGGGCATAGGGCCTTTTCCCAAGTGACTCGTCGTGATTTGAGACCTGCAATACCTCTATGTGCTACGTGTTCCCGATATGTATATAAAAATGCGCAACGCAATCCACAGCCACCGGTAGTTAATAACGTTCCAAACTTATCTGAGACGCATAACTCTGCCGATTCTCATGATAGTGAATCGGATTCGGCTTCTACTCCAGCCACTCCACCTGGGGTACCTCAGCCTCAACCTGGACGCATGAATCCGAGGAATGCTGTGTGGAAGTTCGGTTGGCGAGCTTTCTTGACGAGCTTTGTGCTCCAATCAACTAGTGCGGCTGAATTAGAGAGTAGATTGTCATACATTCCGAATAGTTTCTCTGTCACCTGGGGTCGGACATTCGTTACGCGGTTGATTGGCCGTGGTCGAGTAAGCGAAGTTGATTGCGACGACATCCTATATGGAACACCTCGCAAGGTCAAAGATATCACCGCCTCACGTGAATATTTCCGTCAACGAGTGTCTTCCGGTAGACTATCAGATTTGAAAAAGGCGTTGAACGAGACAGCTGTTCCCAGTGTTCGATGTCCCTTCGGCTGCTCTGAGTACATTGAAAAAACTGGGTTTGTGACGTATCAGCACTTTCTCCGGTGTGTATTTCCACAGATCAATGCCTTTGGGGCTAATGCCGATCGTTATTTGCGCGGATATAGGCGGGACTTCACGGATAGAGTTACTCAGTACGGAGTCAACATTTGTGCGGCCGTTATGGTAACAGACAATGGACTCGCCTTGTGTACCTGCCGTTCGCACGATAAAGGTTCATCAAAGTCTTACATCCATGTTCCTCACAATCCATACGGTACCTTTCCCAGTCCTTACAGTGATCGTCTTACTCCCGCAATATTTTCGCCAAAACCTTTTCGCGGTATGAAGGCCAAGTATTCTTCTCATACCTGGCAGATGCGTGCGGTCCAAGGAGGCTTCAGCGGGTTATCTTCTTTCTCGCTCACTACATCCCCGAAATGGGATGTGAAATCGGATAGACATACACAGCTCGAATCACTGTATTTTGCTGAACGTCCCGACTTGAAAGCCTTTGTCGAATCTAAGTACGCAAGCGATCCCTTGAGTATTGTTCCTCTTAGAGTACTACGGGATACGCCTTTGCCAACTGTCGAAGAGCGTGATGAAGCACTTGCTGGATCTACTTATGTCACTGTGCAGCAATCATTAGACGTTCTTCATAGTATGAAGCACCATGTTAGTGCTGTGATTCGTGATCCTCAGGATGACAATCTCGAGGGCAATGAACCCGTTGTTCAGCCTGCCCCGGATGATCTTCAAGATGGGAATCATCCAGACCTTATTCTAGGGGCCGAACCTGTACCAGATCAACCACAGGCAGCACAACGTCCTGATGACGAAAACAGACGAAACGCATCGTGGCCTTTGGCATACGCCATTCCTCAGACTACTGACGACCTTGGCGCAAGACCCTGCCTTTTGAACGCATTCACCGGCAAATTTTTCCCTCTTCTCTGGGTAGTCTTGCGATTGTCATCGTTTATACCTACTTTTTGGCATTGCTTAACGTGCACTACAGTGCAGGAAGAGAATGATGCTGAAGAAGTGAACCGTTTACACCGGATTCGACTGTTCTGTGCGGGATATCTACCATTGGGAACAATTGTTGGAAGGCGAGAGTACGCTCGTAACAGAATTCCCCCACCACGAGTTGTTCAACAATTGATTAGAGATTGTGCAGCAACTATCAACGGCCTTATTCCTGATCCTGTCAATGATATCGCATGCGCTCATACTTGCGTTTTGCTCGCTCGATTCATTGATACTTTACCTGGAACATGCGTGACGTATCAGACTTCGCGATCCACTCAGGTTAATGCTGATTTTCTTGAGCGGATGTTGAATAATCTCCCGAACCCACAAGCGTTGCATGATTGTAGGGTTCTTTGCATATGCACTGACGCACCAACAACAACTGCGCGTCGCTCACCACCACCACAAACCATCATTCAATGTGGAGGCTCTTCATGGGAGTTAGTCGCTCTCCTGAAGGCTGACGGTACAGCCGCTAGTCGTTGGGATGATCCCGAGGGAGGTGGACGACAGGAAAGGCAGTGGGATGCTACAGCATTTCTGCGCAATGAGGGACCACACAGTGCATGGTATAAATCTACCCGTAAGCCTATCGTTACAGCCATTCGTGATGAGGCACAGGCGGAATTGCAGGATATCTATAAATCCTGGGGTGCTCTCATTTATGTTCGAGCTACCGGTGGTTACAGGTTGGATACGAATCTTCGGTATCTCCAATACACTGGGGGTCAAGGATCCTTGATCTGCTCGGCACACGAAGTACCATTGACCATTACTCCAATCTTACACAGCTCGGGGTACCGCAGAGGCCCATGCTGCTTCAGAGATAATAATGATATGTTCTGTTGTAATCGGGTCGGTAAATGGTCTTGCCCCATGGAGGGATGTACGACTGCCATTTGTAACACTCATGGAAAAGCGTTACTCGAAGAATCGGCTGATAATGATCGAAGATTATCCACGATTCATCCCCGGCCAGCTGGTCCAGCGAATCCAGGTGCTGTGCCGTTACCCCTAGGAGAAGAGAATGAGGACAATGATGATCCTATGGAGGCCTTGATAGCGATGCAGGCTGAGGATGCCGATGATGATGTTCACCAGCTTGAAGGAGGGTTGCTGATGGACCCTGACTTCGATATATTGGAAGATGGCGTATTGGACGAGGATGATACCGAGGATCCTAATGTCATCGTTCCATCGACTAACTCGGCAGATATTCCGATCATGCAGGAATCATCTGGTGTCCCGGGACATATCCTTTTGAATAAGCATATAGGATTATTATCTCGTCCAGGCATTGCTAACTTTGTGAGTAGCACACAAGCAGCCTTTTTTCAAAGGATAACATCACGGTTTGCCGGTGCATCGGTTCCTCTTCTATATCCTGAGGGGATGTTATTCCCGAGCATTTTTTGGAAATCGTTGCCTGATGGAACAGTCATGGGGGCACTTCCCCATTGCTTATGGACGACTCCATCTGCTTGTAAGAGAGCTGGATTCGCTGATCTTGGAGCTCATATCAGAACTCGATTACTGGATCCAACGTTATTAACGTCTACTGATCCTAGGGCCATTCAATTTTATTTTGATGCCCTTTTCAATCTCCAACTCTCGAGTTCTGATACCCGCGTTATTCTATCTCGTGGTTGGGAACATCTCTCAGCGGATCCATCCTCGTATGAAACCCTTCGTACAGAAGGCAGACTGCCTTTCGGGGAAGCGGACTCTAGAAGGCGGGTAAACGAATTGGCAGCGGAGATAGCCAAGGAGCAGCCGACGTATTTTTATACGCATAGTTGCAATCAGTCCGAACACTTCGGTGTTAGTCCTATATTCAAGTGGATTGAAGCTCATTATCAGAGAAGTTCTAAAGAGATCCATGATGCTGCTGTACAAGCTTCGCTGATTCCTATGCTCCGAGCTTGGGAGAGAGCCGGGACTTATCTCATGGAGTATATACAGAAATCTCCAGAGCAACCTTTAGGTCCAGTTAAAAAGCTGTGGTGGCGATGGGAGTTTCAAACTACACGAGGGAATTTACCCCACATCCATGCCCTTGTGTGGACAGGAGAGAATCCTGAGTCGGATGTCGTCCGTCATCGAGTCACAGCGACACTCAAACATAGTTTCTATGATGTGGAGGCATTTAAGCGTGCTGGACTAGTCGAAAATTTAGATGATATTTTCGAACTGAGACACCTTGCCAGTCAGATTCAGGAGCACAATTGTCAGAAGGCGGGTTTCCGCTGTGCAAAGAAAAGAGACAGCGATGGTGAAATGAAGTGTCGTTTCCCTCAACGGCCGTTTTCAGAAAGGTATTCTACTAAGGATATCTATGTGCCGCACTCTGAGCCTGCTCTGCAAGTCCTAGAGAGCTGTGGACTAGCTGAAGAAGGTACGCGCCCTAGTGGTCAGAGAGGTCTTGTAGTTTCCCAGGAATTAGTTGCACAAAAACACATGTATCCAGCTCAACCTGACGAGCGATTATCGCCGTTCAATGACTGGATTTTTGCCGCAGCTAGGAGCAGCGACAATCTGCAGATTTGTAGCCCTACCTTTACGGCGCGTTATCTTGCTAAGTACGCAGCGGGTGAAGAAGAGCGAGCAAGGGTCTTTCTGAAATGTGGTCGGACAGAAAATATGCTGGCTGCGGTTCAGGATCCTTTACGCAACTTGAAAGTGACTGGCGCCGCCATTGCTGCCGCTGGAGACAGGGGAAGGGAGAAGAAGACATTGGCAATCGAGGGTCGCTCATTGGCTTTAACTGAGGCTGTATTTTGGATATTGGGATGCAACTATGTCCATCTTTGTTCTCGATACATTCATATCAATACTGGTTATAAGCAGGATAGAGCTGCAATTTTGAAGAGAGATACGCACCACTTACATCCTGGGATCGATGTTGATGCGATCCCCGCTATTGAGGTGCGATATGCTCGTGAATTTCCTCGCGAACGAGAGTTCTTGGTGGCACAACAACATACGATTGGAGATTGTGTTACAAGTAACATTGTTCCGGACGCTGTATCCATTTTCGGAGTACGCCCCCCGGAATTGATCTTCTTGGATTCTCTGAAAGTGTATTTTGAATGCACTGTGAGAAAGCAGATTCCTAAACGGTTACTTCATGAGGGTGATCAAATCCGAGAGCCAAATGACTTGCTCCTTCGTTTGAACTTGTCAGAATGTCCCTGGATAGATGGCTTCGACAATCAGATCAAGATTCTCCCCAATTGTATATCACGTGTTAGAGATGCGGCTCTCACTTATGCTCATCGTGGAGGATACTATGACGCACCATGGTATCAACTCGCTATCTCTGTAGTTGATGAAATTTTGACGCCACTCTTGCAGTCTAATCCTCCAGTGGATCTTGTCGAGCGGTTTGTAGCACAAGGGGATACCATGCCACGTGTTGCGGTTCTCTCCAATCCTCTTCCCCGGTATGCAGACAAGTTTTTGATCCATATTATCCTCTCGCTGGGTCACTATGCAAGTGAAGTAAGCGTGTTCGGTGGCGCCAACTTGCAACAGGCGTTTTATATTGCCGGTCTTGTGGCCGATGCTGAACATCCTACGATGGAAGAGAAGAACCGTATCTTACGGCGTTATGTACTCGAACAGTTGCTCTACATGCCCGGAGGTACTGTATCGTTCGATAGACATTTGATACATGCCAACAATGCTCTAACTACTCTTCTCATTGATGGTGATTTGCAGTATTTAACCACCCCATTGGTATTACGCACTGAGTTGCAGCCTCAAACTCTTCAAGCGCTTACCACGCGAAGGCTTGAGACTAGGCGAAGTTTCGCTGAAGCTCTGCATTTTCTGACCAATCCTATCCATGATCTGCCATCTGTCGAGGATCTTGTGCACACAACGATGCACAACCCTCTCATGTGGGAACCACAGGTTCGACAAGGTGATACTCAGACATTACAGTCTCTGGAAGAGCAGCAGCAGGCTTTGCGATTGGGTATTGCAGCCATAGATAGGTTTAGATGGGGACAAGCGGCTTTTGTAAGAGCGCCTATCTTGCTAGGCCCTCCTGGCAGTGGTAAAAGTTATATCACTGCGCATTGGGGAGCATATGCCTTAGCGAAAGGTCTAAATACCGTTGTCACCAGTGTTTCGAGTGAGCGGGCTGCAGCTTTAGGTGGTCAGCATATTCACCTGATCTTCTCTATACCAGTATCGAATGATTTGACTCCCAGAACTATGGCTGAAAGAGCGCTGATGAGATTAGCTCGGGATCCAGTCAAAATGACATGGTTAAGATCTATACAAGTGTTCATTCATGAAGAAATAGGTACGGAGGGTGCCGAAATACTCGATGTTCAGAACAAGATATTACAGTTCTTACATAACTCCCCACTTCCTTTCGGAGGTGTTTTGCTGATGGGTAGTGGTGACCCGAACCAGTTGCCACCAATCAAAGAAACCCTTCTTTGGACTAGCCCATCAGTCATAACTACTATGCAGCTGTTCATGCTTCATAAGTTTGTTAGATCGTCCAATGACGAGGATTTGCAAGAAGTGTTGACCTTGTTCCAGAAGCTGCAACCCACCGATCAGGATATACAACGTATACAGGAACTCATACGTGAGCGATGTCGATTCGTGAATCACTGGGATCAAGTCCCTCCTGAAGCGCTCCAAATTTTTGGTCGTCATCAGGCAGAACATGAAGCGATAAAGCGTCAGGTAGACAAGATAATCGCCGATCAGACGATTCAAAAAGTGATTTCGGAATCGGTAGATCAGTACACTCTTGATGGTGGGCATGTTTGGGTATCAGTTAACCAGGATCGTTTAGTGAGGCACATGAATCGTAAGTTGCAAACACCTCAAAGTATAACGTTATACGTTGGAGCGGTTATGCGATTCACTTGCAATGACATTGCTTCTAGACGTGCTTTTCATCAGAGCCAGTTGTGCGTGGTTCGAACTTTGCCTATTGCGGGCGGTCCGATTGGTCTCAGAGTTGCTCCACCTGGTCGCCGCGTAATTCCCCAGTCTGAGCAGGAGTTTATCGATCAAGATTGGCAGGAGCTCCGCTTGTCAAGAGCATTCACAATGCCAGAAAAACTGGAAGGGAATATGCTCGTTAGGAGAGAGCAGTATCCTATTAGGCATTATATAGCATCGACTATTCACAAGGTGATGGGTGACACCCTTGGTATGATTGCAACGCAAATATCTGAGCACGGTTCTGTGTATAAACTTTGGTTGAAATCACAGCTATATGTAATCATATCAAGAGTGCGATCCATGAATAACATAATATTTGTCGGACCTCCAACTGAGACTATGAATGCAGTCAGATCGTTGTTGACGCAGTCAACTCAGTGGGACGCATACGTGCGACATGTTGTTGGAGTCTTAACTTCTTCTAATAGGCGACTGGCAATCGATCAAGTGCCTCGGCATGTGCTGTTCAACGACCGCCCGTTCCGACCTCGAGATACCCCAATACCAAATGATCTCGCGAGCTATGTGTATTTGCTGGTGTCGACCCAATATCCTTCCCATTCCTACCTAGGAGAGACCATTCGACTACGCTCTCGTGTAGAGCAGCATAACCAAGGAGCAGCGGCAGGTTACACAAGTCCGCCACACTTATGCCCTTGGGGCGTGTTAGCATATGTGGTCGGATTTGATGAGTCTGCAGATATGCAAAGGAACCAGAGAGACCGTTTACATGTAGAACATACTTGGGACCAAACCAGTCGAGGGTTCCACGGCCAGCGACCCACACCGGTGCAGATTCTCCAATCATGGGAGTACGCTTTCACTCATTATCTGAGACACAATTTTCCAAATCTTATTCTCGTTCAATGCGGTGATATTTAAGCTGATGAGCGAACGAGCTACCATTAGGCTGTGGATGCGTTAAACGTTATATATTTATATATAGGGGACACGCGCGTAGGGATTGCGGCTCATCTGACTTTATTCTCTTTGCTGGAATAGAGTTGAGACACCCACTGCATAAAGCCATCTCCAGCCTGTGAGGTTCCTACCCCGGAGGGTTACTCACTTCAGGACACATTGTGTCCGGTGCTACGGCTGCAGTGTGGGAGCCACTTGTGGAGACTGTCCTGCAACCCTTCGGGGTCTATCGGGATCATTTTGTTCTTGGTAGGGCAATCTCTGCGCTT
Organism: Perkinsus marinus ATCC 50983; assembly: GCF_000006405.1. Taxonomy (NCBI): domain Eukaryota; phylum Perkinsozoa; order Perkinsida; family Perkinsidae; genus Perkinsus; species Perkinsus marinus. The sequence continues at coordinate 104 of NW_003203834.1, read as the reverse complement.
ATTTCGTTTGTAACATTATCATATACATCGAGTCGCTTCATCCTGTATACTTTTCATATCTCGTATTAATGTCCGTATTACATGTGTTTAACTTGTTTTCCTCC
>NW_003199569.1:0-4352 GCF_000006405.1 Perkinsus marinus ATCC 50983 | reverse complement strand
CTAGGCCTGGGTCTGAGTAAGCAGGCATATCCTGCTGTCGCCCTACCAACACACAGCATTACAGACCATTCGGCTAAGGTCATGCTCAGCAAACAGTAGCAATTGACTCGTGATCGTCCAGCAGCGATTAATTTCACAACACTATCGTCATACGGTATGACGATAAGGTGTATACGGAATGACGATGATGTAAGATCCAAATCAGGCTCCGAACATACCATCACAGGTATCAATGCGCATTTCAGAATTCGATAATTCTATAAGGCCGGCTCCAGGTTTCGTACCAGGGACCTGCCGGATGATAACCTTCCCCTATTACCAAATGGCCTACGGCCAAGTGTTCTTTAGTAATCACAGCGCATACCCCAGTGCTGGCCGCATAGTGAATTCCCTCAGCACCACATAAGTGCATCAATTCAACGTCTGATCTCACAAACCTGATCAAAACCCCGAGAATCCTACCAAACAGGATCCTAGTCGCTAACAGGGAGAATTTTGCCTATAAATGAAGACATGAAATGCCTGGCCCGAGGATCGAACCGGAGACCTCCAACGCTACATATCGTTCATAGCAGATTCCAAGCAGCACTTCTCCCTCATCCACTTCCTTTTGGACCGACTCTCGTTGGCGTCTTTCTCGAGGGTCTCGAACTCATTCCATCCCCTTGTATGTACCAGATGACCGAACACTAGTCGCTTCACATTCTCTGCTGCGAAGTCCCCTGAAGAGAATATCAACCGCACAATATGGCTCAGAAGCACTCAGTCGCGAAGTCTCTACGTCATTGAGAGCACTTCGGTAACCGAAACCCGGACAAGAGCCTGGTTCGATCCCCATCACGCTCATCTCACCTGCTGTGCCATCAAACAGGCCAAAACCACAAGCTCCAGTCGACCCAAGGCTCGGGCATATTGTGAATCGGTCCTCCTGTGTTCGCCGTCCTCCAATATGGGTAAAAGCCGAGACTTCAAATGCCGTCCCTGGGATTCGAACCGAAGACATCATGTCGTGCTGGATGGAAGGGTTCATAAGCGACCCTTCAAATTCAACACGAAAACTGCCAAACAAGTTCCTTCCTTCCCCATAACAACGCGAACCGTCCTCTCAGAATGAACTCATCACTTGATGTTGAGCTTGAAGGATATATCTCATGCTAAACTTACGTAATCAGCTCACATTATGTGAAACACGCAATGCCGTGAGGAGTTCACGTTGTATGAGCTTCAAGACCATGTTCCAGCCGACAGGGTCAAGTTGCTGACTACGTACGCAGAGGCGACTCTTTATTAACTACTCCTTTTGAAGTGCTTGATACACTTCGTATGTCGAGGGGAACTCCGAACTAGTTCGCTGCGGGAATCAAGCACGTGCGCGTGCGGGGTAGGCCACTAAGTCAATGATGTACTCATCGAAGGGAGTTGGTCTCCAATGGCGCTAGGCGTCTGGGGAATGTTTTTGGTCCGCCCGTCCATCCCAGGATGGTCGTCCAGGTACGAGTGTCTCATCCCCCACTGGCCGATTCGCAAGCTCTTCTCACAATGTTACGCGAGGTCGCGGACGAAAACCGGGGACAAACTACTCCTGACAGCGCCCTGGAGGCTAGCGGACATTATATAACTGAATAGAATATTCGTTGAGCGGGACCAAACCGCGACAACTGAGATACTACCAATTGAAGATGGCGTATATCCTCATCAGCTTGTTGTCGCAGCTCCTGGAAGGCCCGTTCCGCCTGCTCCTTCACCTCCTCCAATTCCTCCCTCGGTACGAGGCCGCCTTTCGAAATGCGTCGACGAGGGGGCGGCAGGGTGGATTGTGTATCAATAAAAATGGGAAGTGATGGCATAGCTGCCCCAGCGAGGAAATTGATTGTACTAAGGCATATCTTGGTGTGGCATAGCTGCCCCAGCGAGGAAATTGATTGTACTAAGGCATATCTTGGTGTGGCATAGCTGCTCCAGCGGGGAAAATGATTGTACTAAGGCATATCTTGGAATGGCATAGCTGCCCCAGCGGGGAAATTGATTGTACTAAGGCATATCTTGGAATGGCGATAGCTGCCCTAGCGGGGAAATTGATTGTACTAAGGCATATCTTGGAGTGGCATAGTTGCCCCAGGGGAGAAAATAGATTACACCAAGGTATATCTAGTCCTTTTTGACAGCTTTCTTCAGCACATAATTATATATACTCGCAGTTCTACGACAAACCCCTCCAGCATAGGCGTATACTATGATGTCGGAATCACCACATGCTAACACCGCCTCCCACGCGCGAACAAGCTGGACAGCAGTAATTCCCCTCCCATGAATAGATATCCTAATCGATCGGATTTTCACCTTATCGGCGATCCCACTGATACCTTCGCCGTTGTTCGAATTGGCCGCAGTGATACCAGCCATTGCTGGACCGTGGCCGTGGCGATCCGTGTCATTCTCTCCATGTCGCCCAGTAAGGTCAATCTCCTTGAGGAGTCTCCTATCGAACTCAGGATGTTCGGCTTCAATACCGGTATCCATTAAGCTCACGATTAGTTCCCTACATTGGAGGCCCGAGTCCCACGCTATTGTATGCCAGATGTGAGAGATACTAATCGGCTCCACGAGTCGCACTTAGTTGTTCGCGCATACTAATGTAATGGGTCAGGCCGCTCTAACTTACAGCCTTCAAGGAAGACTAGTGCGGCAGGTTGAAGAAGGCTAGACGGCATAGTAATTTACTACTATGCGTTTACGTGCTACTTTCGCACGCAGACCCAAGTTCTGGTATAGATCCTTTAAACATTTCATGTTGTGTTGAACATACTAGCAGGTAGTGTTGTTCTAACGTTAGAAATTTCCAATCTAACGGTTCTACATGAAGACGATGCACGCTTGTGGTTTATGTTATGGTATGGTTCCGACCTATCTTACACATATCGTAGGGTGATTCAAGGCACGCTTCACCGCATCGCATTAGTTATTGGGGAGTGTTGGGTGAGACTGAGTGTCAGCCAACTAGGCAGCAGAGGGCGGTGATAATACCGAACCTCACAACACGCCGTGCATTGGCTTAACACCACAGTCACATTGCCTAGCACGCAGGCACATAGGCAATGTCCCCCAAACAACTAGTGAAGGCAAAAGAAAAATTCCACGGTAGAACCGGCTCGAAAGGCTCCTGGACAGCCAGATTGCTGTCACTTCAGTCTCGACCGGTTGCACCACTTTCTGGTTCGGGTCGATCACAATGGCGTGCGCCACGCACGCCCGAGCGATACTTGTTACGCTTGCTTGAATTAACCCCATGCAAGCCTGGACCTTCACAGAAGCCGAAAAGTCTATAGCTATTCAGGCTTATGGCGTGCGCGCTCTGCAGTGTACGACTCGCTCTCGCCCGACCGGTTCATATACTTCTGGGGGTTGAGTCTTTGTGGTGAGGACGAAACACTACCTTGAGAGACGATTGGTGTTGAGGTAACAGACCTTAAAGTCCAACCGATCCTTCGCGACCGGCAAAATAGTCCAGTATACTCAGTTGTGGACCCTAGTTAAGGAAGGGAGCTTAGATTTAACATGGTTATTAAGTTTGTTTCCATAAGGGTTTAGGTGATTAATAACTGATCACATCAAAGTTCTTTAAAAGTCTTTACTGTGGGTTGTTATCTTCCATCTCAATGTCTGAGTCTGATCACGAAATAGAAATGCTGTCCGTTCAATCCATTGTTCGGATCTGATCAATGTATTTGACCTGTTTGCACTCAACCCCACTAACCATTGTATCATTATATCCGCCCCTGCATTGAGTTCTACTCCACCGCAAGCCTTCGACCAGCACTTCCTTTACAAAACATAGGGAATAGCGAATCGCTATTACACTTCGAACATATATCGCTATTAGCGCTGTAACGGATCTTTGTACAGTTGGGATATTCACCCTAACACTTGGAAGGCTCCCCTTAAGGAAAGCGTTAGGGTCCCTTAAAGTGGAGGTCTTCTTAAAGGGCACTAAGCAGTGGCTTCTTATAACAATTTGGAGCCTCTATTCAATGTCCTTGAGGAATGAGCCTCAGAAGCATTATGCTGGTAAGACTCAGCTTACTCATTGGTGTGAGCCAGGAGTAGGGCTTACTGATTCGATGAACACCATTCCCTGAATCGCTTAATACGAGTTCACTCAACACTTATGTGATAATGCTTTGCAGTTTTGGTATTATTTTCTTCTCCCTTATGATCAACAGTTTTCTCGAATCGCTTGAGCCTGTAGTGAGTGATAGTGAGAGTAGTGACACTGAGGAGAGACGGTAGGGATACTTCAGATCGCAGTGATATACATTCACTGGGTATGTATAATCATAAATATACTAAATTTT
>NW_003212328.1:0-1015 GCF_000006405.1 Perkinsus marinus ATCC 50983 | reverse complement strand
TGTCAAGGATAAGGCAGGCCATGACCTCTCCTTTAACTTGCAGCTCAATGTTGCCGACGGGCTCAATATGAAACTGGGCAGGTCCACTATAATTTTGGGGATGGAGACCCTCAAGCGTTTGGAGGCCACCTTGCATACTACGGATGATACACTCTATTGCGGAGCACTGGGTTCAACTTGGTCCTTGTCACCTTATAGCGGCGGGAGCATCTCCAGCGTTCTCACTGATACACGGCTCAAGTTGCCCACTAGGAGTAAGGTGGACGAACGTCTTAAGGGATGGTCGTTCCCCAAGGTCACTGTCCAGCTGAAACCTGGTGCTGTGCGACCCTGTCCCAAGCGGCCATATGTGTGTCGTAAGCGCGAGATGCAGGCCATGGAGCTCATGGTTAAGAACCTCGAGAAGAACGGGATCATCACTCGCCTATCACGTGCGGCGGTCGATCATCGTCAAGTTTGGATCTCTCCTGCGTTTGCGGTACCGAAAGCGGCCGCAGACGACGTTGCCGAGCCCTTGACTGAGGATAATGTAGATCGTGCTTATCGTCTCGTCGTTGATGAAAGGTGTATCAATGAGTCCGTCATGGACCTGCTACCTAGCTGGGGGACCTACATGCGCTCCGTAGATGAGTGCTTGTCTGAGCTACCCTCTAGTGACGTATGGTACGCAGGCATTGATGTTGGCCAAGCCTTCTTCAACCTAGAATACGACGAAAGCTGTGTGCACCTGTTTGGATTCTCGTACTATGATTCAGACGGCGAGGTTCAATACGCGTTGTTTCGCTATATGACTATGGGATTCAAGCTGTCATCCTTTTATTGGGCCTACTCGATCCACTCTCTCCTCTCGACAGCTATTCCCGAAGCGTACTGCACGGACGGGCCAACCCACATCTTGACCTTTGTCGACGACATCTTGGCGTGGTCACGGTTCATGGACGAATGTGTTCACCTGAAGAGCCTCTTAGTATATATCCTGGAGAGGGTTAATGCCAAGGCACCAATAGCCAAGCGC
>NW_003207965.1:0-1120 GCF_000006405.1 Perkinsus marinus ATCC 50983 | reverse complement strand
CTGATAGGACGACGTTCCCTAACCTCCTCCCGGCGGGCCAAATAACTACCGAGTCCTTCAGTTTCACTGACTATGGTGCATGGTACCTAGCTGGTTACTCTAGTGATGATGGTATCCGTATGCTTTGGAGACTCCAATGCAACCAATGGCTACCTGTTGCCGAGAAGACTATTTCTAATATCGAGGCTTCGGGCAACGATATGTTCGTGTTTGGCATCAGCGAGGGTGACGTTGGTGTTTTTTACCCGAAGAATAACAATGCTTATCGCATAATAGCTCAGGCGGATCCTTCCAAGGAGTATACTGGTGTCACCTTTGATCAACACTCGAATATTCTATATGTTACCGAGAAGGCTACTGGGCAGATTGCTCGGTTCACAGGTCACTACTACGGTTTCAACTAGTGGTCCTGTGACTAGCGCTACTACAATTTCAACTAGTGGTCCTGTGACTAGCGCTACTACAATTTCAACTAGTGGTCCTGTGACTAGCAATACTACATCCTCTTCATCTGGCAAGTGTTCGGGTGACCATTAGTACTGGTGACCATTACCATTAGAGTACTGTTACTCTAAAGTGATCGGCCTTCCATAGTTGGTATCGGCGAATTACCATTAGAGTACTGTTACTTCAAAGTGATCGGCCTTCCACAGTCGGTATCGGCGAATTACCATTAGAGTACTGTTACTTTAAAGTGATCGGCCTTCCATAGTCGGTATCGGCGAATTACCATTAGAGTACTGTTACTTTAAAGTGATCGGCCTTCCATAGTCGGTATCGGCGAATTACCATTAGAGTACTGTTACTTTAAAGTGATCGGCCTTCCATAGTCGGTATCGGCGAATTACCGTTAGAGTACTGTTACTTTAAAGTGATCGGCCTTCCATAGTTGGTATCGGCGAATTACCATTAGAGTACTGTTACTTTAAAGTGATCGGCCTTCCATAGTCGGTATCTACCCCGCTGAACAGCTCTTCTGTGCCCTAGTTGTCCCCATAACAGTGAGTGCGAGTTACAGTCTAACTAACATGAACCATGTCCGGCTCCATTCTAACTAACATGAACCATGTCCGGCTCCATTCTAGCTGATGTATCACATGCCTGGCTTCATTCTACTTAA
>NW_003209108.1:0-769 GCF_000006405.1 Perkinsus marinus ATCC 50983 | reverse complement strand
TATGTGACCATTCTTCTCTTCTGTTTAGGATTTCTTCAAACACGCATTCGATGGCAGCGGTGCTGACAATTTCTTTGACGCCGGAAGCTGCATCGATGGGAGGTGAACAAGTCCCTTTACAGTTGTCTACGACATCGCCATCTCAGGTTGACATCAGCATGGAACTGGTGTAGTCAAATCGAGAAAAAGATCTACTTTCCCTTATTCTTGCTCACTGGATTTACTGGTTTCGACGGCGAGGAAGGATGGTGATGCTTTTCCCGTTGTTCCTACATACACTAGTCTCTAATCTACTCCTTTTGTGTTCAAGTAATCAGTTGTATTGGAATATAAACACGAAGTTGGAGGCAGAGAATTACTCTGATCCTGTGGCATAGCGGCCCCAACCGCTGAATAAACTCTTTAACAGGCGGCACATAAGCTTCCAACAATGCGAAAGCCCAGTCAAACCGAATACACTTTCTGATGTCCATCATATCGACATCGTACCGTCGAGTAATGGCATAGCGGCCCCGTCTGACTATCTCAAGTCATCAATCGGGGCCGCTATGCCACTACTCCTACTGAAGATACTTGTCCCTAAACCTCCGAGATTCAGATCAGTGATGCAGATCATTTACTTTCAAAGAAACAGTTTAAGGAGACGCAGAAAGCACTCGAGGCATCCGTCTGTAATATATTGATATGTACGGGTCGATGTGTGAAGGGGTTCCAGTTGGATATCGGGGTGCTCGGAAGATACACTATGTGCAGGCAGGCCTTGATAAAT
>NW_003216233.1:0-1087 GCF_000006405.1 Perkinsus marinus ATCC 50983 | reverse complement strand
CTTTACCGCGATGTCCATACAAGATAAAGCATCTTGGGCGGCGATGTGTGCCGAAGAATGGTGGGTGACTTCCTCAGCTAAGGTTGCCCCTTGAGATCTCGCACCTCAGGCCTTGCTCAGAAAATTGAAATGTGCTCTTGATATGCGCGTTTTTCGCCGAATGCTTGAAATGATGATTTGAGTTCTGTTCAATGGAATTTAACGAGGATCGATATATTACGAACTGGTCAGCCAGTGATGTGGTTCTGAATGCAAACCTCTGACCAGTCATGCGCGAATTCGGTATGCAAAAAAGGCATCTTGCATAAATTAATCCGGGATGCTCTGCAAATTGCAAATTGCAGACTGCAATTTACGCAATCGATTTCATTTCTTCTTGTGTTCGTCCAAAATGTTGTCGATCGCTGTGGTTCTTCCCTTCTATTCGTGATGTGTGTTAGGTACATTTGAACTCCATGAATATCTATGCTTCACTTGCAGCGGCAACTGTGGTGTCTGCTGCACCAAGCTACGAGATGCATTCAAATGGCCACTCAACTGAAGTGCTTCTCGTTCCACCTGAAGACCCATTTCCACAAATCCGAGGAGAAGTGAAGTCTCGGCGTGGAATTTGATGTCGTCAACGAGCCGATTCTTCCCTACTTAGATTGAGCGACTCGAAGCCAGCCGTCGCGAATTTGAGGCAAATGAATTGTCCTCGTTGAAGCAAAACACATCTCTTGTTGAGAACTCCTCATACCAGCCGTTTACTGTGAGGCTATTGCCACCCACAACTACTGACATCGGAAGGATCAAACAGAGAATTGACGAGTTAGAGGCACGACGAGCAAAACGCGAGGCCGAAATGTTTCAAGAAATACGTAGATCTCTTGAAGCGACAAAGCCTAAAAAATGTAAGATCTATACTATTCGTGTCTTCCAATTCGTGCATGGTTTCTATAGCATTTTCATACGACAGCAAGCCTATTTCATAGAATCGGCAGTGTTGGTCCCTTTCCTCGTGTGTCGACCTTGTAGCCGAGATGGAGCGCCGCCGAGACGAGAAAGAGTCGTCATACGTCAAAGTTTCTTGGTCGAGTGCGTATCC
>NW_003205100.1:0-1083 GCF_000006405.1 Perkinsus marinus ATCC 50983 | reverse complement strand
ATGTCACGATTGCTGAACTTCGGTGTCTCGAATATCGTATCCGTGGCTATTCTGATACAGTTCAAGTATACACCCAGATTCTGTGAACTATAGAGTGGGGGAGCGTGGAGGGAATTTGACCGTCGATGTCAATGATTGCTGAACTTTGGTGTCTCGAATATCATATCTGTCGCTGTTCTGATACAGTTCAAGTATACACTCAGATTCTGTGAGCTAAAGAATGGGGGAGCGTGGACGCAATTTGACCGTCAATGTCAATGATTGCTGAACTTCGGTGTCTCGAATATCATATCCCTGGGTGTTCTGATACAGTTCAAGTGTACACCCAGATTTTGTGAACTAAAGAATTGGGGAGCGTGGACGGAACTTGACCGTCAATGTCAACGATTGCTGAACTTCGGTGTCTCGAATATCATATCTATGGCTATTCTGATACAGTTCAAGTATACACCCATATTCAGTGAACTATAGAATGGGGGAGCGTGGACGGAATTTGACCGTCAATGCCAACGATTGCTGAACTTTGGTGTCTCGAAAATCATATCCGTGGCTGTCCTGATACAGTTCAAGTATACACCCAGATTCTGTGAACTATAGAGTGGGGGATCATGGACGGGATTCGACCGTCAATGTCAACGATTGCTGAACTTCGGTGTCTCGAATATCATATCCGTGGCTATTCTGATACAGTTCAAGTATACACCCAGATTCTGTGAACTATAGAGTGGGGGAGCGTGGACGGAATTTGACCGTCAATGTCAATGATTGCTGAACTTTGGTGTCTCGAATATCATATCTGTGGCTGTTCTGATACAGTTCAAGTATACACCAGATTCTGTGAGCTAAAGAATGGGGGAGCGTGGACGCAATTTGACCGTCAATGTCAACGATTGCTGAACTTCGGTGTCTCGAATATCATATCCGTGGCTGTTCTGATACAGTTCAAGTATACACCCAGATTCTGTGAACTATAGAGAGGGGGAGCGTGGGACAGAATTTGACCGTCAATGTCAACGATTGCTGAACTTCGGTGTCTCGAATATCATATCCGTGGCTATTCTGATACAGTTCAAGTATACACCC
>NW_003200267.1:0-1912 GCF_000006405.1 Perkinsus marinus ATCC 50983 | reverse complement strand
CTCGTCGGAGCTTTGCAGTATACTGGACTCGCCGAGGTCTCTCGCCAGTAAAGCCAAATCGTCTGTTGCTAGAGGGAAAAGATTGAGCGGTGAGCCCAAATGATGAGCAGGAAAGACTTGCAGCCTTGCTGTTATCCTCTATTCCGATGTTCACATCATTGCTATCGTTATCGTCGCTAATTTTAGGTATCGGATCCGTGAGAGTGATCCGCGAGCAATCCAATCCGTGTGTTCGAGCGATTTCTCGACACCGCTGCTCACATTGGTCAACTAGCCTGCTTCAACGAAGATACATGGTGTAACCTACTTCGCTGAGGGCCGGCTTCACGGTAGCTTTCGAAAAATATGGCGAGTTCTGATCCGTCATGGGTATCTGAGCAACATACGCAAAGACAGACATAGACGCTGAGGTGGATAAGACATTGATATGCCCCACGTCGTATACGATATGAATTTGAGCAGGCGCTACGGAAAGGGCAAAGCCTTCATGTCGAGGGTTAAACGCATTGTGAAATTACTTCCCGTAACCTAGAACATATCGAGTTTCTTGCGACACTACTCTCTCAATGTGGGAGCCTCATACTAGGTAGTTCCTACCTCGCTCGCCCTGTGGTTGAGAGTCATGCCATTGGCCTTTGAGATAAGGAGCCACACTCCAAGGGAAACAAATATATTGATGTGGTTCCTGATGGTCATTCGAATGAGGTAAAACTTGAACAGAAAGAAAACTACACTACACAAACATAACTCTACGAAGAGTCGAAGGAAGCTAATGAACTTCATATAAGATAGGACGATGGCTCCTACGAGCCGACTTCGCAATACGAAATTTGCATCCGACGAGCGACAAATCGAGGTGCTAATTCAAGTCAGGGAGCGTAGAAATCATGAGAATCAGTAATCTCAGGGGCTCAGGTTGGTCTGTATGTTGAATGATCCAAAATTTGGATTCCAAATAGACCAGGATGATTCATTGAACATATAGATCGAGCGAATACAGCTCCGGATGCTATGTATCTCAGCGAGCTCCAAGCCGAGTGAACTCAATGAAAGAGGGATGTATGAAAATTTCATCTTTTCTGACAGTTGAGTGGAGGAGAATTTTCAGTTCAAACGACACATGCTCGTAGCTGGGCAACACGAAATATTGAGAGGGCGATTCGCGTACGCAAGGACGTCACGTTCTTCACCTAGCTTCACTAGCTCCCACAGCTCCTCGTAGATTCCATATAAACCTTGGTATGCATGAAACTGCAGAAGTGCACTCTGTGAGAGAATCACGAGTAGAAACTCCTACCGGATATCCACATGTATACAGATCGTTCTTCAACTTGCTGAGCTCAGATGTTTGAAAACCTGCACGGGTCTACGCCTCAGAACATACCACGAAGCTTTCACGGGACTGAAGGTGCATCCACAAAGCACGGCAACAGACCCTGCCATTGCGCTGACCTGTCAGGAGGCTTACTTATCAAAACGAAACCCAGCTGCATCGATCTCACCAAGTTACGTGACACATCGTAAGCCATCAGCGAAGCTTGCCGTATTTTGGTACATCGATTCTTGTGTTCTATGAGATTTACAACCCATTTTCTCTCAAAGTCTTTAAGTAAATCCTTACCAATGTTGACTGAGCTGGGCTCTATGAGAGCTGCACGAGATGACGTGTCATAATGTGGAGCTTCCAAAGCTCGCAGTATGTCAGATTTATCCTGTCGGAGCTCCTCCACCTCTTTTGCGATTAGTTCAGTGAGATGCAATGGGATACCAGACTACAGGCAAAAACATTTTCTCGGTGAGCTGATATTGTTTAGTGCCGTGCAACCAATCACATACCATACCCAGTTGTCTCCTTGCCGTTCGACGAACTCGTTGAGTTTAGGAACAACACGTTCTCCCCACGCATTAGCAC
>NW_003208795.1:0-848 GCF_000006405.1 Perkinsus marinus ATCC 50983 | reverse complement strand
AACGCAAGAATGGAGGAGCGTGGACGGAGTTTGACCGTCAGTGTCAGCGATTGCTGAACTTCGGTGACTCGAATATCATATCCGTGGCTATTCTGATACAGTTCAAGCATACACCCAGATTCTGTGAACGCAAGAATGGAGGAGCGTGGACGGAGTTTGACCGTCAGTGTCAGCGATTGCTGAACTTCGGTGTCTCGAATATCATATCCATGGCTATTCCCATACAGTTCAAGTATACACCCAGATTCTGTGAACTATAGAGTGGGGGAGCGTGGACGGAATTTGACCGTCAATGTCAGCGATTGCTGAACTTCGGTGACTCGAATATCATATCCGTGGCTATTCTGATACAGTTCAAGCATACACCCATATTCAGTGAGCTATAGGATGGGGGAGCATGGACGGAATTTGACCGTCAATGTCAGCGATTGCTGAACTTCGGTGACTCGAATATCATATCCGTGGCTATTCTGATACAGTTCAAGCATACACCCAGATTCTGTGAACGCAAGAATGGAGGAGCGTGGACGGAGTTTGACCGTCAGTGTCAGCGATTGCTGAACTTCGGTGTCTCGAATATCATATCCATGGCTATTCCCATACAGTTCAAGTATACACCCAGATTCTGTGAACTATAGAGTGGGGGAGTGTGGACGGAATTTGACCGTCAATGTCAGCGATTGCTGAACTTCGATGTCTCGAATATCACATCCGTGGCTGTTCTGATACAGTTCAAGCATACACCCAGATTCTGTGAACGCAAGAATGGAGGAGCGTGGACGGAGTTTGACCGTCAGTGTCAGCGATTGCTGAACTTCGGTGTCTCGAATATCATATCCATGGCTATT
>NW_003209607.1:0-1220 GCF_000006405.1 Perkinsus marinus ATCC 50983 | reverse complement strand
GTGACAGCACGGGTAATGCAGCTGTTATTGGGGACGATAATAGGATAGTGAATTAATTACTATATTGGCAGTTTCAGTAAGGTTAACATCATCATGAGAACAGTCACGTAACACTACTAACATTGCTAGACGAGGAGTTCTCCTTCTCATCCTCGACGGTAGAGGACTTGGGCATCTTAGACCGCAACCCATCGACCTCCTCCGACCCGGTCACTGCCTCACTAGCCTGCTCACGGCTACGTTTAGAGGGATGTCCAGCAGGGTGGTTCTTGGAGGGCTCACTGACTCCTGCAGCCGCGTCAGCTGTCGGATGATGACACAGCACCAGTTTAGACTTGGGTAGACGTCCTGAGTATCATACACATTACTACCGGCAGGAGAATCTCTATAACTCACTTTTCCGTGTAACGGATGGCCCAGACTTAGATCTCGCCGCAGTGCTAATGCCCGCTGACTGGAGAGCTAATGGTGCAATCGGGCTTGTATCGGTCTCCCGCCTCCTGGTACGATGGTGGGGTGGATCCTGAGGTTAGGTATTCGTGAGTTATATTCACATCAAAAACGGCTCTACCTTAATGATAGTCGTCGGTGGCGTAGAAGAAGTATGCTGAGACGGAGATGGGCTGTTTATAACGGCTTCTGGTACAGGTTCCACAAAGCTAGGTAGGAGGGATAGTGTATCCTGAGTACTGTGGACGGCAGGATCCTCCATATCCAATACCCATATATCTAACAGTAAAGATAATAGCCGGGGTCAATAGGATAAGGAGAAGGAGTAGTACTCTCATAGCCAGGGCATGGCGAACCATCAAGGCCAGAGTACGCTTTCAATGTGATGTATCTGATTACGATAGTCCGACAGTTTATCCTCTTTTTCTTCCTGCTGTTGCTGTTGCTATTAGTACCCAACCTTGTTGTCTTCATACCTGGTCTCATACGAGACCTGTCTCTTGAGTATCTGCTTGGGGAAGTCCTCACCCCCATGAAGGGCCTTCTCAGTCTCATACTCTCTAATGGCACGCTCGTACCTGAGTGATTCACATACTATACCTCTGAGTAGGGTGAGTATTACGCATCAACACTGAGGTTGGCCATCCTCTTGGGGCCTCTCTCACCACTATCAAACATAACCTGAGTAGTCTGCCTAGTTGAAGGTCCCTCGCCCAGGCCTACTGTCTCTTCAGATGACTCCATCTTGCTTCTGTCTTCAGAGGAGTCTC
>NW_003201356.1:0-1471 GCF_000006405.1 Perkinsus marinus ATCC 50983 | reverse complement strand
AATCTGAATTATCGATCACCATCACTATAAACTGGCTGTTTACTGTATGCATTCAGATACTGACCCAAAAAGGGGCAGAGGAATCGGTGAAGGAGGTTAAGGACGACTTTTAACTGTTACATTTTAGCATGTTTACATTATCATGCGTGAACATTAGATTGATGTTGTACAACACATGTGTCTTGTGTCTTCATCAAGTACTCAAGTGTGGGGCAATCAGGTCGCAGCTCGTATAATGAATCTCTTACAAGAAGCGTCCCATCTACAGTTCATGGCGTACTGGCCTCGATCATCAATTATTCGTCAACAGACCACGGTATATATAACATAAATATAGCGATAAGTAGTATAGACTACTTTTATACCCAACAAGCTAACCCTCTACGAAACAAAATAATTCAACTCCGAAATGATGCGTCATCTCACTCGCGGGGAATCTTCCCGTTTCCGCAGCAGCAGCGCCGGCTCACGGCTCCTCATCATCTCGGAAACATCTATACTCTGCCTGCGTACCACTACCGACTCTTGTCCTCCATCAAAGCTAGTATAAAGTTTTTCCTGAAGTACCTAAATTCTGGGAAGAACTCATCGTGCGTACTTGAGTTCAACGGGGAAATTTTACTGAAACTTTCAACCAATTCGATGGGGACTCGCATGGTAGAGTGGCCGAAACATGGCATGAAAATACAACTTGAACTCCGTACCATACAAACAGTAAATAGGGGCGGTACTGAAGCACTGTAGAATCCGAAGTGTGGACCACAGGCTGACCACTCTAGCCTTCTTCGCACGGGGTTTGGAGCTCCCCAACACCAGAGCTCAGATACAAGTGCTCAGGGATTCTCCTTGTAAGCCACTGTGACTCAATACACATTGCTCAGTTATTGAAATCATCCATTCCGAACTACACTCAAAGAGATAAATAAGACGTAGTAACCATTATTGTACCTGCCGGAACAGTTCCGGGACTACTTACTCGTCCAAGGGTCCGACTCTCCTTCGATAGCGATGGAGACATCTCGATCGGCATGGAAATTAAGCATCGTGCGCCTTGGAACCTTGACAGCACTTATCGCCCACGACTTGCACGAAACATGCGTTGTTGGTCGTTGAAGCAAGGATGACGGTCGCATGGGGTTGCTATGTGTTTCAGATCATCATTACTGCCCACTTGTTGTAGTTATACTTAGTAAGTATTACTTACACTCTGCTATGCAAATCGTCGCAAGTATCTGCATCATGGCTGCCCTTGCATCCAGCGAGCTTGATTGGAGCAAGATTACTCTCGAGCCCGTAATGGCTCCTACACCAACTGCAACTGACAGCCTGGACCTGTCCGGCATCGTCCTTGACGGTCCAGGCACCACGTCAGCCGCAGTTGGCATCGACTTGTCATGCTACACCCTCGAGCCGCCTGAGAGTGATACTCCTGCGGCCGCAGACCTGGACTGGTTCAGTGTCAGCCCCGAGG
>NW_003199367.1:0-1547 GCF_000006405.1 Perkinsus marinus ATCC 50983 | reverse complement strand
ATTGGCTGATTGGAACCACAGTAGGTCATTGATTATGCAAAAACGGGGGGCCAATCGTTGTAGTAGTATACAGGAGGGCTGTAGTTGCGACCCATGCTCGATGAAGTTGATGACATTGGCGATCGGTAGGTGTAGATAAGAGGATACAGTATCCTGCTTTTGCGCATCCGATAGCTCAGCGAGGATATCGGGAGAGACTTTCTGGAGGAAGGCGATGATAGACTCGGTACCCTGTGTGTCCAACAGGTTGAAGTTGTCAGGGGAAGACTCATGGTCAGACTCATCGTGGCTGTGGTCGGAAGTTGTAGAAGAGTCGTCGTCTGTTGGGACCGGGAGGGTATCATGAATGTCAAGTCGCAGGTCATATCCAACTGTATTGTTTGTGGCTACTAGTGCAGGACCTTCGCATAGTAAACGTGCAAAATGGTCAGCGAGTTGTGGTAGTCCTGAGCGTCGACACCAGACAAGATAGTGTACCGATCTATGATAGAGTTCAATAAGGCGCATCCATTTCCCACCAAAGTCGGAATCGATGCTGCTCCAGTGTCGGCCAGAGTTGGCGTTATCGGATACGATGATGGTAGGGAACCTGAGATATGCTCGCGCTTCCTCTAGGCATAGAAGTTGAGAGGCACGTTCTCTCCAAGTGGAACTTTGACGCGAAGAGGTGTCGGACCAGGATCCAGCCATAATTTTGAGAGGTAAGAGACGAAGGCAGTTGTTGTCGGAGAAACCTGGGTGAGGCAGGGCTCGTAGAGCTAGCACAATCTCAGAAGTAGCCTCGTGGAATAATTGGTCTCCTTGGTCATCAGCCGTATCCGAATAAGTCGAGGAATCATAGCGGGTAGATTCAATACGGAAACACACACCGCACCAGCCAGTAGCATTGGCATCAACTACAAGTAGAACCCCAGTCGTGCTGGAGCCGCCAAGACCAAAATGTAGCGCGGGTAGTCGTCCACCGAAGACCATTTCAGTAAGGCGCGTGAAAGCCGTGCAGAGCGATTCGTCGTCAGTGATGGGTCGTGCGCCTTCCGCTTGTAGAGCTTTGATGCGAGCGAAAAATAGCTTCAAATTAGATACGCCTTCCGGAGCCAACCATCCACGATAATATTGGAATTTCCCCGCCCACGATCTCAACCACTTGAGTTGGCGAAGGGGAATGTTACGCTTGTAGTGGAAGAATTCATGTAATGCTGACTCCGCAAGCCCCTTGACGAGTTCTTGTTGAGAACCTTCTGGTTTGTACGTAGGACCGTCGAGCACATATCCACAAAAACGTAATGACTTAGTAGCATAGGTTGATTTCTGGCGGTTCACGACGAAACCATAGCCTTCGAGGAAGTCGGAGAGGTCCTCAATGCATTGGTTGAGAGTCTTCTCATCGGCGGCACCAAGTAAAAGGTCGTCTTGGTAGTGGTCGATGTGGACTCGTAATTTACACTGTGCCCTGAATAAGTATAGGAGATGAGATAAGGCACGGGTAAAAATGAGAGGAGGGTAGGTCCAACCCTGAGGAAGTCTACACAGTCGCCAGAGAAAGGAGT
>NW_003202913.1:0-1074 GCF_000006405.1 Perkinsus marinus ATCC 50983 | reverse complement strand
ATTAACTAATCAAAATCTTGACGACCAAAACCATCAGTCGAACGCCCATGAGGTGTTTATGTATGATTTATCATTCAGTCCTAATCCCGACTCGGACGTGAATCTTCTCAAGAAGTCTACAGTGATCTCTGAATTGTTAGACACTGGAGCCGGGAAGAGTTTCGTCAACGGGTCATGGTTAAGGGATAATATTTCTCTTGTGCACGCTCATAAGCGCTCGGACAATCCCCTGAAAGTCAAGTGCGCTAACGGCTCTACTTTTTGCACGGACCGCATGGTCTTATTGAAGGTAGTTCACGACGGTGAGCTTAAAACATGGTGGTTCTACGTTACCAAGCATCTCTCCCATGCGGTCATCTGCGGCATGGACCTCTTGCGTGGTCTTAGCTTCACGTTGAAGATGTCACCAGGATCTCAAGAGGTCTCAACGAATGCCGAGCAGGGTGAGGTTGGCTGTACCTTCACTTCGATAGTGACTACATTGAACACCATTTCGCAACGGTCTGAGGTTAACTCGAGGGACTTTGGCCAGGATACTGTGCTCTGCTCATCGGAGAAACCGGTACAATTGTTAGCAGACGATACTCTGGTCGACATCGTCCCGGACATCTCTAGTCTGCCAAACTCGCATCCTGAACCAATACAGCGGCACGTCCATCGCATTCCATGGGTGAGCGAGGCGAGGCCCAACCGTAGCCGGTCTCTTAGACGTGCGAAGCAGATGTCGAGGAAGCTTGAAGAGAAGCTGAGGAAGGACCCAGTGGCGTACCGACAATGCTGTGAGCAGATCGACATGTTGGTGAAGCGTGGGTTCGCAAGACCGGCATCCGAGGACGAGATCAATCATGCTTACGGACTATTGGTGGTTCGTCGAGCTTCTTCGTCCACGACGCCTATGCGTGTGGTATTAGATGGATCTACTTTGCGAGGGTTCGTTTCAGCCGGAGTGATATATGATCGGTCCGTGGTCAGTCCGTTGTTGGTACTCCGCCGCTATGCTTTCTTCACGCTAGCGGATCTAGAGGAGGCCTTCTATTCACTCTCTATTGTCAGCACCGACTGTGGTGCTCAAGG
>NW_003211376.1:0-1495 GCF_000006405.1 Perkinsus marinus ATCC 50983 | reverse complement strand
TAATCAAACCCTCAAACTCATCAGTTAAAGTAACCGAGTTACTATTTGACTGAGTGGCTCCTTCCAGATCAATTTCACGCGTCTTGTACCACAGGACGAACGACCGTAGTATGATATTACCGTACTAATCGTACCCTATTAACAGTATCTAATAGTATCCAAGTACCCCTGGTTTGTCTCGTGTGTCCGTAGTCTTTCTGATGTGTCTGAACTCTCCAAGCAATGTTTCAGATATCTTAACTTCTGCGTTCACTTCTTGGACGACATGTTCTGCATTATTTAAAAGATTGAATTCAGTGACCAGCCAGCTAGCATGCTGAACACTGCATGTGCTTGAATTTACCACTGGTAATCTGAGTATTTTCAACACCTGTATGTGCTGAACTTCAGCAAACCACGGTGTTGAAAATACTCAGCAGCTGAAGATGACCACTACTACTGTAGATCTCTTCAACACATGCATGTGTTGAAAACGACCACTGCTATTGTGGATATTTTCAACAACTGTGTTGAAAATAACTAGTAGTGCTGTGGTCATTCCCACGGTGGGAATCCCACCACCTGAACGTGTTGGAAATGAAAGTGTTTAAATAACTCCACGCTTTTCAAAGTGTTACAAACTACCACTTTGTGGAAATAATAACTACACGTGCTGAAATTACTCATGTGTTGAAATTGAAAGTGTTGGAAAAATTGTTCACCCATCAGAGTTCCTGATTGCCGGTTTTCAAAACCGGGTTTTGGAACTGCGGGTCGATAGTGAAAGTTAATAACGACTAAGAAAGGTAGTTCACGACTCATGAACTACTTTTGAAAAGTAACTTTTCTCCTGAGTCACGAGCAAAGAATATGCCTTGTCCTACAAAGTTTGTCATCATACGGAGAGTCTCCGTATGATGACGGCATATGTCCCTATGTCCGTCGGAGACTAAGGCGACAACCGATGAACTTAACTGTATCCTAATTCTGGCCTAGGATACACTTAAGGCCTAGTAGGCAATCTCTGATGGCGTATTGTATTATAGCTCAATAGCATAACCTTTCAGATGGTGGGTTCGCTGGTAGTGACCGGAAGAAAGCGTTGCGTTCCAGTCCGCGAAACTTTTCCCTCATGCGCACCGCGCACTGCGCGGAACTTGACTCACTATTCGTAACATACCTCGAATTGAACTACTTAGATTAGAACCTTGTATACCGGAATTACCTCAGCAAGATATGCATGAGAACTCCGTAACGCAAATATTCAACCATCAAATCGAAATGTGTGTTCTACATTGATATTCGAACTCGACCATTCCGAAAGGAGCGAGAGCAGAGCTCTGCGGGAGATGCTGCGTTGCTGAGAAAAGATCTTTCGCATGTGCGTATTACGCACTGCGTAAAATGGATAGAACAAGTATCAGAGCGCTTAAGCATTATGATAGGCTGGGCAATCACCCAAGTCAACGAACTGCGGATTCATCCTCAGATGAGTCCAGCTTTTGATGCTGACAAT
>NW_003201811.1:0-1228 GCF_000006405.1 Perkinsus marinus ATCC 50983 | reverse complement strand
AAGGAGACAGGAAAATTATTGATTCATATAGTTAGTGTGTGTGCCACTTTAGCTTAGTGGTAGAGCGTCTGCTCGTAAGCAGAAGGTCGTCAGTTCAATCCTGGCAAGTGGCTTACAGCAGCATTAGGCTCTAGTCGGGTATGAGGAGCAGGAGCAGGTTTGCTCACTCCGCAAAGGATACAGGAAGATTATTGATTTATGCAGTTATCTGGTGTGTCACTTTAGCTTAGTGGCAGAGCGTCTGCTTTGAGAGCAGAGGGTGGTCAGTTCGGTCCTGGTAAGTGGCTTATAACACCATAAATATCTGGTCTGGTACGAGAAGCAGGAGCAGGTTTGCTCACTCCGCAAAGGATACAGGAAAATTATTGATTCATATACTTAATCTGTGCCCCACTTTAGCTTAGTGGTAGAGCGTCTGCTTCGTAAGCAGAAGGTCGTCAGTTCAATCCTGGCAAGTGGCTTACAGCAGCATTAGGCTCTAGTCGGGTGTGAGGAGCAGGAGCAGGTTTGCTCACTCCGCAAAGGATACAGGAAGATTATTGATTCATATAGGTAGTGTGTGTGCCACTTTAGCTTAGTGGTAGAGCGTCTGCTTCGTAAGCAGAAGGTCGTCAGTTCAATCCTGGCAAGTGGCTTACAGCAGCATTAGGCTCTAGTCGGGTATGAGGAGCAGGAGCAGGTTTGCTCACTCCGCAAAGGATACAGGAAGATTATTGATTTATGCAGTTATCTGGTGTGTCACTTTAGCTTAGTGGCAGAACGTCTGCTTTGAGAGCAGAGGGTGGTCAGTTCGGTCCTGGTAAGTGGCTTATAACACCATAAATATCTGGTCTGGTACGAGAAGCAGGAGCAGGTTTGCTCACTCCGCAAAGGATACAGGAAAATTATTGATTCATATACTTAATCTGTGCCCCACTTTAGCTTAGTGGTAGAGCGTCTGCTTCGTAAGCAGAAGGTCGTCAGTTCAATCCTGGCAAGTGGCTTACAGCAGCATTAGGCTCTAGTCGGGTGTGAGGAGCAGGAGCAGGTTTGCTCACTCCGCAAAGGATACAGGAAGATTATTGATTCATATAGGTAGTGTGTGTGCCACTTTAGCTTAGTGGTAGAGCGTCTGCTTCGTAAGCAGAAGGTCGTCAGTTCAATCCTGGCAAGTGGCTTACAGCAGCATTAAGCTCTAGTCGGGTATGAGGAGCAGGAGCAGGTTTGCTCACTCCGCAAAGGATACAGG
>NW_003206808.1:0-887 GCF_000006405.1 Perkinsus marinus ATCC 50983 | reverse complement strand
ATGGATCCTCGCCATGGATCCTACGTGGGATCCTCCAGTGAGGAGGATCCCACGTAGCCTCAGACCGTGACGCGCCGCGAGCAACCTATCCGGATTCTTGCGTTTGAATCGATTTTCTGAACGAGGCTAAGGAATTTCCCGAAACGTACTAACAAGGTAGTCACAGACGTAGAAGTCGCCTTGCATTATCACCTGAAGCCATTCATGCTCTACATTCAGCAGAGCCTGAGCAGCATCCCAACTGTGGGAGGCGACGGGCCATGACGGCGCACTTCCAGTAGGGGCGGCGGCCGGGCCCCCGTGATGTCGCCCCCGCCACGCGTGACGCGTCACACCTTTGTAAACTCAGGACCTCGGCCATTCTATTGAACCGCGAAGTTTTAAACTTCGCGGTTCAATAAACTTCAAGTTTATTCTAGAGAAACACGACTATGGTCTAATCGCAGGTGCAATTTATCTCTCACACGGATTCAATGTAAGAGATAAATGGCACATGCCATGGAAACCATTCCTTAAAAGGACTCGACCCACGGTCCGTGGGCCACGGAGTCAGCTCACCCAAGCGATATATCCACTAGTAAAGAAGGCGGCCGAAAGTCAGAGCAAAAAAATTTTCCATCAAACAGCCGCCCTCCGTCACTGCTGGAAATTCCAGCAGTGACTGAGGACGAGCTGGAGCTTTCCAGCCTGGGAACCTGCGAATGGAGGCAGCCACCCAGCTGTTATTGGAAGCGAAGCTCTTGATGAAGAGCTATGTTGTCAGTCAGAGCCTCCCAAAGCGATGCGACCGAAGGGTTCGACCCTGCGTCAAGATTTCAGTTGGCTAGAGATTGTCACCGCGCCTGGACAGTCAGTTACAAATGTCGATATTGCGCGAATACGCCAGT
>NW_003200836.1:0-1358 GCF_000006405.1 Perkinsus marinus ATCC 50983 | reverse complement strand
TTCATGAAAAACTATATGAACGGTAATAATATGACCGTTAGTTCTAGCCCGGTAACCAAATATGCGAACAAGTAACCGTTGAAGTTTCACCCGTCTTTCGTGGAGTGGCGTAATACTCTCTGTGAGAAACGCGATATGAAGTGAATTATGAAATATATTTTTCACTAGTGTTTTTCATATCGCAGATGTAACTCATTTCTATGCATATGAATAACACTACCATGGAGTCTCACCCGTTTAACGTGAAGTGGTGTAATACTTCATGTGAATTACAAGACGTATATGTTTCCGCGACCAACAACACACTTGTTTTCCGCGAAGTGAATTGAAAATACTTCGCGAATTACACCGAATAGATGATCCCATATCATGTGAAACACATCACGTATTCTACGCGTTATTCACTGCTCACATGCATTTTTTCGCCAACTGAAATATACAAAATATATTTTTCACATCACGAGTGGACCTCCAACATCAGAAGACCCACACTCCAACAATGAAGTTGTACCCTAGTGATATAAAAAACACTAGTGAAAAAATATATTTCACGACTACTGCATATCACCGCGAATTCCGCATTTTTCACCGAGTTTTACGCCACTTCACATGAATGATACTCACCACGAGATGTCATAGCAGGGCTTCCAATTCTCAGCCCGCTCGGGTTCATCGCACTCTTATCCCCCGGCACAGTATTCTTATTCAGAGTAATCGACGCCAACTCACAGACCTGTACGGCGCCAAACGCATATCGCGCGCGCCCAGATAATCGATTACAATAACCAAAACTATAATTAATACTTTCAAGCCAGATGGATATAATCGTGCGTTAAAAATCACATTTTCAAATCGCTTTCACAATTATCACATACTCTCATACTTTCAGCATATACCCCCTTCTTACGCGGTGCTTCCCAACTATTAATTCTAAACGCCTCCCACTACTCCAATTCTACTCCAGTGTGGCAAAATTTGCACAAGAGTTGGTGAAAACATCAAAATTCTGAGAAAAATTTGGAGAATTTCTGTCAGGTTCTCGTACATAAACTCCTATGATTAGTAAGGAAACCATTGAGCTCAGCTGAGGAAAACGGGTACATATTTTGCAGCACTGTTCTACTCATTTCTAAACCTACATCGTGCGTAATTTTATCACGTTTTCGGCCTATAAGAAATACCACAGTTGAAGTTGGTCTCACCTTTTCAACTTTGCTGCCATTAACGCCCTTGTTTTTCAAGTCGACGAGCATCAAATGATTATCGGTGCCTGATCGTCAACTCTGTAGTTCATAAAAACCCCTCTACTAGTTCCCACCATCAGAAACGAGTTTAAATCCTAATTTCTGCATTTCGCC
>NW_003216665.1:0-1100 GCF_000006405.1 Perkinsus marinus ATCC 50983 | reverse complement strand
AGAGCATCATCCAACTTCGCAACCCAGTCTTCCTTCAAGGCAGCTACACCATCCATCTTCATCCTGATAGAGTCATCTAATAGCATACTAATCAGAACTCGGTGGAGGGTTTGATGGGTACGTTCATAAGCTCCACCCAAGAAGGGACTATATCTCGGCGTGAGCTTATGATCAATAGAGAACTCCTGACACATGGTCTCAAATTTACGACTAGTAAATTGGGCACCATTGTCGCTTAATATAATATAGGGAGTGCCCAGCCACTTAAACGTAGCCACCAATGCCTTCAACACACTATCAGCTGTAATCTGCTTCAAAGGAACCGCCACTACATACCGTGAGTAGAGGCATGTCATTGTAAGCAAATATCTATACCCTTCTTCACTTTCAATGTACGGACCAGTTATATCAATTCCCACTAAATGCCATGGCTGCAAGACACTGTGAATCCACCCAGGATCCTGAGGATGGCATTTGCGGCCACGTACCAACTGGCATACTTGACAGGACCTCACATAGTCTCGTACATTCTTACGTATATCTTTCCACCAAACCACCTTCAACATGGCTTGCAGTGTACCAGATATACCAACATGGGCTCTATCTTGATGATATTTCTTAATCAATAAAGGCACCAACTTATCATCATTAGGTATAGCCACTTGTCGCCTAACCCTTCCCGAGTTATCTTGGCGAATCTTGCGATGCAGAATCTTAGTAACCTCATCTACCTCGTAAGATAGTTTCCACCTACGCTGGGTGTTCGCACTTACCTTGTGCTTACCCTCAGCGTCGGTGGTACCCAAGATGACTGACTTAATTAATGAAAGCTCCTTCGAAGAAGACTGCTTCCATAATAAAAGACTCAACCAAGCTTCTTCCCATGAGGGTTCTTGGTACGCCTTCTTCAGAGCCTTCGCTTGCCATCTTCTAAGTCGGCGTAGTAAATCCTGATGCTTCCTAATACTGAGGTCCAAAGAGCCATCAGCACTCTCAAGCGTCAGCTTAGCCACCCGGTTTACGGGATCCGCAGTCTCATCAGCGGCCTCTTCCTTAGCATCACTGATGATACCTTCGTCAACCAGTTCAAAGTCAAAGTC
>NW_003202555.1:0-1130 GCF_000006405.1 Perkinsus marinus ATCC 50983 | reverse complement strand
GGGTAGTCTCTCGAGTGATATCCTATAAATTACCGAAGTTATGGTATCAGATATGAATCTAAAGCTATCTCCAAGTCATACTATAACAACCAGTGAAACCGATCAAATCATGACAAAAGTATGTTCACCTTTCTCAGGGAATATAACGGTATGGAAACGCACCCTTTTCGAGTTATGTAGTCACTTCGTGTATATAACCGGCGTTTCACCCGATCTCGGCTTCGTGTCATACCTCTCGTGCTTTGCCTGTGTTGTCAAGTCCCATCAGGAAACCCCCAACTGGCAAACGCATCGTACGTAAATTGTGCAATACGAAACCTACAGTAGCGGCGGGGAGGCGCTTCGTGTTCACCAGTCTACGCCTCCATCAACGAAGGCGGCCTCGTTCTGCAACCCCGACAGTTCCAATTTACCAACGTGCTCCTCATCAACTTTGGTCATTAGCATTGCCTTCACTTCTCGCCCACAAGCTTGACACTTTGACGGCTTCTCTCGACACTCGAGGATGGTCTGCTACCTTGCATAGGAGGCCCTCGCGTATGGCATTTACTTTACATTGTGGTAGAGCCATGCGAACTGTGGGGTGACGTCCCAACAGGAGACTGACAACGACGGGTGAGGGAGACAACTGGCCTGAACAGAGAGCTCAAGGCATGGAGGGTTTGAAATTTTCAATGAATTGTCACAATAGTAATAGTGAATGATAACAGTCTGAGAGAACAGTCCCATCAAGATCGGCTCAGGATCCAGCACAACCCCGCAACGGTAAGGCCAACCCCAGGGCCTTGGCTGCAACAATGACGTCCTCGAGGGTCACCCGTTGCTAAGATCCAACCTAGCAACCAAACTATGACGGTGGGACTCCTACCTCTCCAGAGAGAGCCTCCTTCTCTCCTCCTGCCAGAGCTCGCATTAAATCGTCCTCCTCGGCGGCATCCACCTCTGATACCATCTAAACCAGAAGCATAACGACAATGGACATCAAGAAGACCTGACCTCGCTGTCGTGATCAGCTATAGTTGCCTCCCTTCGTTTTCTACTGCTGGCCAAAGCCTCACTGGCCAGCTTAGCCGACAACGCCTCAGCCTCGAAAGATATCCTCCTTAGGGCCTCCTTGGATAAGGGCACTG
>NW_003206461.1:0-1368 GCF_000006405.1 Perkinsus marinus ATCC 50983 | reverse complement strand
TGAAGCTCGTCATCGACTACTCAACCCAACGACTGCGACGTTCTTTCTTGACAACTGCTTTTGTTGACGAGAAAACTTGGTTTGAAGCTGTCTCTCGTGCGGCTTATGAGATCAACTCTAGCTCCAATCTACTTGCACATGGACTCTCACCGCTAGACATGGTTATTGATGGTTCGGGTATTTCTCCTTTCGACACCAGCGAAAGATGTAAGCTTCCAGATGACAAATGGACTATTTGGAGAAAGTATAAGCATGACTGTCGTGAACGTACTCTCAAAGCGATGGCCAACAAGACTGCTACTGGACCTCCACTACAAGTTGGTGATAGTGTACTTGTACACACTGCGGAACCTCACCCGAAGGCCTCCACACCCTGGATTCCAACAAGGAGAGTTATTGTTGAGATAGAAGGCAACCGTGCTTTGCTAGATGATGGTGTATGGCGCTCTACTGATAAGCTCAAGAAGCTAAATGATGAAGTGCTACCTCGGTATGTATTCAATGATACCCCATCTTTCATAACAGTATAACACTTTCGATATTTGCACTACTATCATTAAATTAGTAACTATCTGGGGAGGACGTGTTCGCGCGCGTATGCACGAATCTCGCTCGCCCATTATTCGTTGCATGAAACGGCTCGCAGCCCTCAGGCTGAAATGGATAAGATAAGAAGCCTTATTACCTATTATGGCTATCCCAAGTGTTGTTGAGTCAACCAGTGCGGGTGTTACTACTAACATCGAGCTCTACCATCGGCGAATCTTAGCACAATCTGTCTCCTAAGGCGTGCGAGTTTCTATCCGTTTCTGAGTCATTTGAAACCGTCTCTGTCTCCGCCAGATTCGAAGTCATAAGAACAAGTTCAGTTCGGCTTTGCTCTCCCCCATTGATTCAAGCCTTTGGAAGCAGCAGCCTTCCATTTCGTCCAAGCCAACTACTATTGCTATAAGCCCTACATCACTTGCGTTGCTAGTGATTCTCCGTCCCAAGTGCGAGAACATTTGCCACAAGAAGATGCGCATGCGTTCTACCGGCAATATTCATGCTGATGCGCATGCGTGCATCATAGAAATAAGAGACAGCGCGATAGCAGCATATCAGCGAGCATAGCGACGAATCCAACGACGGCTGGGCAAGTATGAATGTGGGCTTCTTGACGAAAGCGACTATGTTGCTGAATGTTATGGCGGTGCCATGATGGCATTGCCATCGGGGTCGCATTTAATACTAGCCGGTGGACCATACGAGAGTGAGAGCTAGATGGACATAACCTATCTCAATGTCATCCTATGTCGGATAAGGCACATGAGTTGAGGCCTGCATTGGTATATTTACAAAGTATGTCATCGAGTGTAAAATAACTCC
>NW_003214025.1:0-1347 GCF_000006405.1 Perkinsus marinus ATCC 50983 | reverse complement strand
AGTAAGGCTTTTGTTCACATCTCTGTATCATGATAATGAGTGTTGCTTATACGACTCGTACAGTACAAGGCAGATCGGCCGGTTCCGCTTGCTGTGCCATTCAGCGTTGTATTCTTCTTTATTCCTAGTTTATCCGCACTCTCCAATGGCGAAGTAGTTTCACGCAGGAACGCTACGACCGTGCGTGCTGCGCGCACAAGTTCATTGCTCATCGGTCGGTCCAAGCTTTTTGTCTCTTCGTCCCGTCATCCCTATGCCTCCTGCGCATAGCGTTTCCGGAAAGTATTCTGGCTCGAACTCCAAATCACATGGCTCTAGCAGCGCCAATAGCTCACCATCTTCTTACCATGTCTTTTCGTCAGGAGCTATATCCAGATCTTTCTGGTTTCTCACAGCTGGCTTGAACGCCACAAAATATGTGACGGAACTCGGCAGGTGGGTACGGGTGTCACTACAAGCAGAGCTCTGCTAAGCAAGGCCATACGAATCAATGTTTGGGAATATGATTGTAAGAGATGTGGCAACCCCGAGAGCTGAAAACCGAACACTTGACTTGCAGAACACAATGCATCGCACGATGCCACATGGAATGGTAGTACCATTATGGTACAGCCACCGCTCGCCACGGCCATTCCCAGCGGGTCCAGCCGGGCTGGAAGGCTAAAAAAGAGGCAAACAGGGGAGAGACGAGCAAATTGTCAAGATGGCTCCCATCACGGCGTCCCTAAACCTGATAGATGGCGATCTATCAACTACCCCTTCATCATGGCTCATTCATTTGATACTATCTCGTAGGCTTCTCTCCTTAGTTCTAACTTCGGAACATGGCATAGGGAGTGAACAAGCCCAGTAAAGAGGGACCGCACGTTGATTTACTTGAATGAGGGCCGTTAGCTATATGGGTGAATGTACCAGCTCTGTCTACCACGAACAATCACGCTGTCTCCATTTCAATAGTTCCACCACAAATCTTGAGGGAGGGGTCCGGCGACTTTGGGTTGACGTTCCGGTTCTGGCCGGGACATGCGACGAGAAGGTGGAATTGCCAGTTCATGACCCGAGATCCGCGAATATAACTCGCATGACTGACTCACAAGACACTCATGACGGGCAGCGAGTCACTTGCTGCGAGTGCTGACACAGACTTCTCACAGGAATAGGCCAAAGCGGACATCGAAGAACCTGTCTTGGTTCGTATCAGAAGCTCGTCGTATGTTAATGAGGTGTCTACCCGAGGACGGGAACTGCCGGGCCAGCTTGTTGTAGGATTCAGGACAGATGTGAGCTAAGTGGTGATTCTAGTGTTTAGAATCTAAACACTAGGTCGTGTTAACACATCTAAACTTT
>NW_003199281.1:0-4039 GCF_000006405.1 Perkinsus marinus ATCC 50983 | reverse complement strand
TGAGCAGTGGTCGGCGCTCGGTGTGAAGAATGCTTTCGGTGATGTACCCAAGATAACTCAAATGCAGTCTGAAGCCGGTGCTGCTGGTGCTCTCCACGGTGCCTTGGCGGCCGGTTCTTTGGCCACCACGTATACTGCCAGTCAAGGTCTCCTCCTTATGGTTCCTAATATGTACAAGATAGCTGGTGAACTCCTCCCCTGTGTTATGCATGTGGCCGCACGTGCTGTTGCTGGTCAGGCGTTATCTATTTTTGGTGATCATCAGGATGTCATGGCTGTTCGTCAGACCGGTTTCGCTATGATTGACGCCGATACTGTCCAGGAGTGCCATGATATGGCTCTGGTATCTCACCTGGCCACTCTCAGAGCCAGAGTGCCTTTTGTCAGTTTCTTCGATGGGTTCCGTCTCTCTCATTGCATTGAGAAGGTCGATACTTTACCTTACAATCAGATGCGACGGATGATCGATATGAAGGCACTAAATGCTCATCGTGCAAGAGCCCTCAATCCTACTCGCCCTTATGTCCGCGGTACCAACGAGAATCCCGATGTTTATTTCCAACAGTTCGAGGCTTCCAACGCTTTCTACGATAAGACTCCTCAAATTGTGAAGGAGGAGATGGACCGTGTTGGCGCTGTTACTGGTCGTCACTATGACCTTTTCCAATGGACCGGCCCGAAGGATGCTGAGGCGGCAATTGTTATTTTGGGTTCTGGCGCTAGTGTTATTGAAGAGTCTCTACCTTACCTCAACTCGCAAGGTAAGAAGGTTGGTGTGCTCAAGCCTCGTCTTTACCGTCCCTGGTCTGCTGAAGACTTCCTCAAGACCTTGCCCAAGTCTGTTAAGCGCATTGCTGTCCTTGATAGGACTAAGGAACCTGGTGCTCTCGGAGAGCCTCTCTATTTGGATGTTGCCAGTACTATTCAGGAGTCTGGCCGTTCGAACATCAAGGTGATCGGTGGCCGTTGGGGTCTCGGACAGAAGGATTTCACTCCCAAATGTGTTGCTGCTGTGGCAGACAATCTTTATGCTCAATACCCCAAGGATCACTTCTCTGTGGGGATCGAGGATGATGTGACTAACAGGTCTCTGCCTCTCAGTGATGAGATCAACGTTTCTCATCCCAAGACCGTTGAATGTCTCATCTACGGTTATGGGTCTGATGGTACTGTTGGTGCTAACAAGAACGCTACCAAGATCATCGGTGATAATACTGACCTCTATGTCCAGGCATACTTCGCCTATGGTTCACAGAAGGCTGGTGGGTTGACCGTTTCTCATTTGAGATTCGGTCCCGAGCCTATTAAATCCTACTATTCCGTGAGCAAGGCCGACTATGTCGGGTGTCACAACCCTACTTACTTGGACATGTATCGTATGACTACTCACCTCAAGGACAACGGTACCTTCTGCTTGAACTCGCCCTTCACCACGGTTGAGGAGTGGAACGAGCATGTACCCGCTGGTGTTCGCAAGTCCCTTGCTGAGAAAAATGCTAAGGTTTTCAATGTCGACGCTTTCAAGGTTGCCCAGGAATGTGGTATGGGCCGCATGATCAATGTTGTTATGCAGTCTGCTTTCTTCAAGCTTGCAAACGTGATGGATTTCAAGGAGTGTATCGGTCTGTATAAGAATACCATTAGAAAGAGTTATGGCCATCGTGGTGAGGCTGTTGTCCAGAAGAACTATGAGATGATCGACAAGGCTCTTGATGCAATTACTGAGATCAAGGTTCCTGCTGAATGGAAGAATCTATCGGATAGTATGCTCAATTATGAACAGACTTATCATAATGCTCTCGGTAACTTGGCTAAGGATAAGAGTGCTATTAATAAGCCGAGCTTCACTGAGAATATTCAGGCTCCTATTGCTCTTCTCCAAGGTGATGATATTCCCGTTAGTGCTTTTGCCAACGACGAACTCGTTGGCGGTAAGGTTCCTCTTGGAACCGCCAAGGTCGAGAAGCGTGGCGTTGCCTTGATGGTCCCCATCGTTGATATGGACAAGTGCACTCAATGCAATATTTGCTCTATGTCGTGTCCTCACGCTTGCATCAGACCCTTCTTGTTGTCCCAAGCTGAGGATGATGCCAAGCCGAGTACCTTCGATACTCGTAAAGCCAAGGGTGGTGCCGAAGTTGCCGGTCTCCACTACAGGATCCAGGTCTCGCCCTTGGATTGCACTGGCTGTGAGGTATGCGTGCATGCATGCCCCTATGATGCTTTGAGAATGGAGCACTTAGCTGACTTCAGAGAGATCGAGGCGCCAAACTGGGAGTATGCTGTAAGCCTCCCTGATCGATCTTCAAGGTTCGATAATACCACCCTCAAGGGCAGTCAGTTCTACCAACCTTTGCTCGAGTTCCATGGTGCTTGTGCTGGCTGTGGTGAAACCCCCTATGTTCGCCTTCTTACCCAGATGTTCGGTGACCGCATGATGATTGCTAATGCTACGGGTTGCTCCAGTATTTGGGGTGCTCCTTACGGTTCTACTCCTTTCGCTGCGAGGCATGATGGGACTGGTCCCGCCTGGGCCAACAGTCTTTTCGAAGACGCTGCAGAATATGGTATGGGTATGGCTGTGACCACCTCTGTCCGTCGTAAGGCGCTCAAGGCTCGTGTACAGGAACTTCTTCTCGAAGGAAAGGATAGTCCGCTCTCGCCTGAGTTGTACACCCAGTTGAACGAGTGGGTTGAGAACTTCAGGAATCCTTCTGTGTGCGCCGCTCTTTCCAAGTCTCTCCCGCCTCTTCTCAAGGCCGAAGCCAGTAAGGATCCTGCTATTCAGGAGATTCTTGATGTGTCCGATTTGATTCCTAAGATCTCTAACTGGATCATCGGTGGTGATGGTTGGGGTTATGATATCGGTTATGGTGGACTCGATCACGTCATTGCTTCCGGCCAGGACTTGAACGTTTTAGTTTTGGATACTGAGGCTTATTCAAACACTGGTGGTCAGAAGTCCAAGGCTACTCCCATTGGTGCGGTTGCCAAGTTCGCGACCAAGGGTCACGAAGTCGAGAAGAAGAATTTGGCTGAAATGGCTATGGATTATGGCACTGTGTACGTTGCCAGCGTTTCCATGGGTGCCAATTATGATCAGACCTTGAAGGCTTTCTCCGAGGCCGAGGATTATGATGGTTGCTCTGTTATCGTGGCTTATGCACCCTGCATTGAGCACAAGAATCTCGATGGTATGACTCGTACTATGCAGCATCAGGCGACCGTTGCTGCTTCCGGCTACTTCCCGATCTATCGTTATAACCCGATGTTGAAGAGGATGGGCAAGAACCCCTTCGTTCTTGATACCAAGAAGCTCACCATGGGTGTTGATGCTGTCCTCGACAACGAGATGCGTTTCGGTGCTTTGAAGAAGCGTGATGCCGATCTGTACAAGAAGTACAGCTCTGAGCTTGATGCTTGGGTCCGTGAACGTTACAGCAAGTACCAGAGATGGGCTGCTTTGGGTCAGGAAGATATCTCTAATGGTGTTCCGCTGACTCTTCTGTACGGCACCGAGACCGGTACTACCGAGGCCTTGGCTTATCGTGTTGCTGAACTCGCCCGTCAGCGTGGTTACGCTGTGAAGGTCATGGAGTGCGATGAGATGGACGTGAGTGAGCTCCCTGAAAACAAGAACCTTATGGTTCTTTGCGCTACTACTGGTGAGGGTACCACTCCTAGGACTGCCCTTCACTTCACTGCGCAGTTGCAGCTTGCTGCTAAGGACAACTCCAATGCTCATCTGTTGGACGGTGTCCAATACGGTGTCTTTGCTTTGGGTGACTCCAGTTATCATCACTTCTGCACTGCTGCCAAGAGAATTGACGATATCTTCGCTCAGATGGGCGGTCAAAGGACAGTTGCCATTGGTCTCGGTAACGATCAGGATGAGGACAAGTATGAGACTGCCTTTGAGGATTGGATGCCGAGTTATTGGAAGTCTGTGAATGCCCCTGAGCCTGTTGATGACGGGTCCATTCCCGACTCTCAGTTCGAGGTTCGTGAGCTTGACTCTGATGAAGTCGTGGTTGCTCCT
>NW_003216539.1:0-1058 GCF_000006405.1 Perkinsus marinus ATCC 50983 | reverse complement strand
TGGTGATAAATCAAAGCGGTATGAGAAAATGCAGGAGTACCACCCAAAGGCTGAACCTAACTTAACTAACAGGTAGATAGATCAAGAAGTTTGGTCGTACTCGGCGAATGTCAGCGTCGACAGAATCATCGGACAATAGCAATTCTAGCACCATATTAATTTCACTCTGCTCACTTTAGTGGGGCACCACACTTGATAATGAGTTTGTACCGAAGACGGTTGAGGTCCACTCGGAAATCACGTTGACTCAAAGCAGTTCTACCTGAACGAAGGAACCGTTCAACGTGTTTTTCATCGTCGGCACTAGTGTCTCCTGATTTTATAGGTTACCTTCTCGCTCGTAATCTCCTCCGAAACGTTCCGGCTTTTTTGCTATATGATGTGAAAACGTGTCTTCTCCGAGCCTGCTTTGTATCCAGTGAGCAGCCAACAAGTGGCATAGCGACCCCATTGTAGCTTCGAGTCCGAGTCTTCGACAAATATATGATAGACTGTCTAGTTGAGAGTCGACTGAAGTACGCTGCGAGCCCTACCCGCTACCAACCAGAATTGAGGCCGTCCTTCGACAAAGAAAATACTTAAATCAAGAGGAGTGATTACGGGTTATTCCCAGAGCACACAGCATGAACTATACGGACTCCATATTGTGGAGGGGACAGTTTCAGCTACGGCAGTCTTCACGGACTCGAAGACAAGGTTGCCAAACGCAAGATACAGACTTGAAAATAATATCATGGGGACTTCACGCCTTTCTCCGTGTCGCGATAATATTGATTATAGCTTGTGGGTGACGAGTAGAAGACTATGGGATCGGTTTTTTACGTATCCGTTGAGCCTTACCTTGGACGCTTCCAGACCTGAGAAAGCACAGCCGGTGAGTTCTTTCCTTAAACGGAAATGAATTTGAGTCGGAGTCAGAGCATAGGTGACAAGGAATGCGCATGAGTCATTAAGACTGCCGCATCCGTCTCCAGAAAAGAAGGTACCTCGTCGTATTAACTGCGGGTCGAAACTCATTTCATTCAAGGAAGCGCTCCCAGCTGTATGTGATGTGTCCA
>NW_003199372.1:0-2082 GCF_000006405.1 Perkinsus marinus ATCC 50983 | reverse complement strand
CTTCGCCAAGGCCATATTGTCGGCTATTGCCTTCGGTGGCAGTACAGGATATCCTATTACACTTGGAAAGCTCACGTGCCCAGTCCACTAACAGGGACCGCAATTCTGTCATTCGCCGATACTGTACTTTCTGCTTGAATCAAGGCCTTACTCCCTTTCCAGCCAGCGTAGACGCGTTGGTGCAATATATTGTCAGTTTAACCAAGTGTGCTCTGATGTATGAAACTATCTATAAGTATGTGAATACTATTAGAATCGAGTCGCGTCTATTTGAGGTTGCCCCCCTCTCGGTGGCAGACGAAGAATATGTTAGGTTGGCCCTCCAGTCTGCCAAACGAATACTCCGAAACCGTAAGCAGAAGCGCACGGTGACTTTGACTCTGGACCAGATCAAGCGTGTTGTCTGTCTGACTCCACCATCAGGGAGAGCAATCAGTGTAGTAGCTTTCTTAACGGGGATATTTTGCTTACTCCGCCTCAAAGAAGTAGCATCTCTCACCCCGGCTGATGTCACGACGAGTTTGTGCGGATCCTACCTCAAAGTATACATAAAATGCTCTAAGACAGATCAGAGTGGTAGTGGCCAGACCGTCATTTTGGGGTGCAGTCATGGCAAACCTTGTGGCTCACCTTGTGGAGACAGAATTTGCCCCATGCACCGGCTCATGGAAGTGCTGAGCAATGGCCCTGGGATAGCAGCAAAGCCGACTCTTTTCGGCCTGTCCTATAACCAGTTGTCCAAGGACATCAATGCTCTGGTTGAAACCGTTTTCAGGGATACTGACCCGGAGCTGGAGGTTGGACGCAAAACATCACATAGCATGAGGAGAACCGGCGTCTGCCTCCTGGCTGATGCGAAGGTGCCCCTCCATGAAATTGCTGAGTATGGTAGATGGAAGGATGCTACTACGGTCGAGAATGTTTATCTTCGCGATCGATCTCACAGGGCAAGCAGGGAAAAGCATTACTCTGGAAAGATGCTTGCTTGCCTGGACAGATCTGATATCTTGGTACCGGCGTCAGCAGGAGGTGAGCAAGCATCAGCATCTTCATCATCGGCCGTAGAAGTCGACTTCGTTTGGGATGAGAAACCCATTTCAAATTGACTCTAATCTATGTTTTAATTTGACTAAGTTCCATGATCTTGTTGTGCAATTAATCGATTGATCATCGAGTGAATATACAGGATGGAGTAGTAGTGGGACAGATGGGAGGTAGAGTGTAGGTCTAATCCTTGGCTGTCATATTATGGCATGACAGTCATGGTTTAGGGAGCAGTGTGTGATGATTCCACGCTGCCCTCTTGATTTACAAATAGACCAGCACTCTAGCAGATCGAGGATGTTCACAGCAGGTGGCTATGAGCTAACCCATCCAGATCTCGGTTAGAGCCTATGCTCTCACCAGTCACGGATCTGGAGTTAGCGCTCGCCCGGGTTCCAGTTTAACGGTTATAACCTGCCCGGGCTACGGTTTCATAGAAACCACAAGTTTTATAGCCATTCCTGCCCGTGTCATCCTCGTCTGCCTGTCCCACTCCTCTGTGCATGGGATTTCATGTGACTGATCCCGACTCGTAGGGATCGAGGATAGTGAAATCACACAACTAGAGGTGACACAACAATACACAATAACACAGAATAATATGCGATAATATCATCTAGCTTGCTAGGCTAGTAGGTTTCAAGCACCAACAGCTTCAACAGAATCATCAGTGACTCGATGAAGTCATCAAACCCTCCCTCCCCTTGCCCAGAGGTAGAGTGTAGGTCTAATCCTTGGCTGTCATATTATGGCATGACAGTCATGGTTTAGGGAGCAGTGTGTGATGATTCCACGCTGCCCTCTTGATTTACAAATAGACCAGCACTCTAGCAGATCGAGGATGTTCACAGCAGGTGGCTATGAGCTAACCCATCCAGATCTCGGTTAGAGCCTATGCTCTCACCAGTCACGGATCTGGAGTTAGCGCTCGCCCGGGTTCCAGTTTAACGGTTATAACCTGCCCGGGCTACGGTTTCATAGAAACCACAAGTTTTATAGCCATTCCTGCCCGTGTCATCCTTGTCTGCCTGTCCCACT
>NW_003216335.1:0-1950 GCF_000006405.1 Perkinsus marinus ATCC 50983 | reverse complement strand
TATTTTCACCAACACCATATACATATTTTTTCAAAGGTTCTATACGACTGTAAGGCTCTCGTCCCCGTGCGTGTCCCCGAGTATCCTATAAAGCGGCTCAAGCAGGAATCAATAAGTGAAAACGCGAAGTTTTCGGCTGTTGAAATTACGGCGCTTGCGGTGCCTCCGAGGTGGTATTAGGTTTTGGGAAATTCTGAAAAAAATCTGAAATTTCTTGGGAAATGGTGACCGGTATTTTGAATTTTTTTTTGCAAAAATTTCCATTTTTGCAATTTTGTTCACCATTCCGTAGTGTAGTCGGAAATGATTAAAATTTTCGGAATATTTTTTCTATAGATTTTTTTGGTGATTCGGTGGGTTAGGAAATTTTTTCTGATTACGACGGAATTATTATTTATTTTTTGCTAACATTTACGCAATTCAAATAAATTCTGATAATTTTTTAATAAAATTTGGGTATTTCATTATGGAAAAAGTTTTTTCACAGACACGGTAAAAGAAAATAGTAAAAATAGAAATTTTCGAAGAAAAATTTCGAGCATTTTTTTCTGTTATGAAATACAAAAGCTCCAGCGAGGACCGAGATGACGATAATTTTTTCACACCGATTCTGCCGTCTTAGGTCAACCAACATTGTATTTCTCGCGGAGTACCTCCCGAGTGAAGACGTTTCACGACTGCGTATTTTGTCGTTGAATGATAACCTCCGCACGGAGGCAATTACTATCATACCATCAAAACGAATTGGTAAGTTCATATGAGTTTTTTCGGTCTATGGGAGAATTTTTTTCCTCAGTCGATTGTGTTTTTGATGGGAACGGTACGCACGCCATTTGCTTGGCTCAAGATTCGGAAGGTTCGTCATCGTTGATGTGTTGGAAATGGGAGCTCGCTCTTCATAATGGTGTGAAAAAAAG
Source organism: Perkinsus marinus ATCC 50983 (assembly GCF_000006405.1). Classification (NCBI taxonomy): domain Eukaryota; phylum Perkinsozoa; order Perkinsida; family Perkinsidae; genus Perkinsus; species Perkinsus marinus. Next base: position 1,033 of record NW_003216335.1, on the reverse strand, counting down.
AGGGAAAAAATTCGGTAATTTTTGCATTTTTTAGGTGAAATTGGAGGTGATGGTATTGGAAATTTGTGTGGAATTGTTGGGGAAAAATCGATTGGCAAAAATATTTGCGCGATCGATGTTTGCCCGAAAAGGTGAACTCCTTGGGGGTATGGGAAAATTCTTGATAAGAGTGGAAAAAATGGGAAATTTGTCAGAAATTATAAATTATAATTTTGAGAAATTTGGAAAAAGTTATGAGGAAAAATCAGGAAATTCGTCAGAAAATTATGATTTTTTCAAGGTATGGGAAAAAGTCATTGAGAGTGGGAAAAACGTCAGAAATTATAGGAAAATGGGAAATTTGTCGGAAATTTTATCAAAAAGTGGGCAATTTGGGTAGAGTGAGGTTCATGAGCTCCTCGAGCACATGAAAAAACATCGATAAAAAAGGAAAAATAAAGAAAAAATTTTCAGAAATTACGAAAAAAATGGTAAATTCGTCAGAAATAATGAGGAATTTTTTCGGAAATTTCGAGCAAAATTAATATTCGTGAGCTCCGGAGGTGTAGGAGTACCAAGGTGGACGGGTATTACATTATCGCTGTTGGTCGAGAATATGCGAAAATTTGGGAAATTGATGAAAATTTCACAGAGATAAAATCGATAAGGAATTTGCTGATGATGAGCAAATGTGGAGGAGGTAGGGTATGACATTTTCGCGATGAAATTTATTATTTTTAGCAGATATTAATTTCATTGATTGTTGTTTCGTGAGCGTCACGCGCCATGAAATTAGAGGGATCGTCGGAGTGATACTAAGCAACAAGGTAAGTAGTGTTGGAGGAATATATATTTTGATAATTCTCAGCTGAGCTCAGAAAACCAATAAGAATTTCCCAAAACTTTGGCAGAATTTTCATAATATTTCAAGTTCTTATTAATACGTATCGTTGGAATATATATTTGCTTTCCTCAGTTGAGCTCAGAAGTTTCCAAACTATGTTATGGTAAATTCACACAGGACTCAGAGTAGAAATATTATAAAACCAACAAT
>NW_003215508.1:24143-25669 GCF_000006405.1 Perkinsus marinus ATCC 50983 | reverse complement strand
TATGTTTTCTATCAATGCTCACGCTACACCAAACATCAACTACATTCTCCGGGGAAAAATATGAAAATTCTGAGGAAATTTTGAAAAAAATTCTGCTGGTTTTTCATTCACATAAATTACACAAGTCACACGAAAATTTCCCGAAATTTCCTCAGAATTTTATACCAAAATTCCACCTACTCTTCCACTCCCCCCCTAGCCTCGGAGGGTGAGCAAACGGTTGGCGATTTGCTGCTTGAAATTGACGCCGCTGATCAGCTGTGAAATTATTTATAAACATCGACTGCAATCCGCGAACCACCGTAACTGAACGAATCGAGATTTTTTCCCGTAAAAAAATTTTTTCCACAAAAAAACAGCTTTTTCCATTTTTTTCGTAAAGTTTCCCAAACTTTTCCTGTGAAATTATTCATAAATATCTACTACCACAACTGAACGAATCCCCGAAAGAGAATTTCTTTTATTTATTCTATAAATTATTCTATTTTTATTTATTCCTCAAAATTTTTTTATTATTTTTTATTTTTGTGATACATCATCAGTGTTATAAGAACGAAATATAATAACCACTGTGGTTATCACATACGAGCTAATTGGTGGAAAATTATCGGAAAATTTTTCGTTTTTTTCCCTGAAAACTTCCACCCTTTTTCACAAGGTTTTTTAAACCTTTATTTTCTCCCATAAAATTTCAATTTTTGACGAAAAAAATATATTCCACCTCCGAAATCTCCTTTTTTCCCCGTAAAATTTCCCTTCGTTTTTCTAAAATTTTCCATTTTTCCCACCTACCCAATTCTTCTCTACTCATCCTCAATAGCGTCTCCTCATCAACTACCACCGACTGCCGACCCATATGTTGGAATACCCAATAAAAAAATATCTTTACTCACCGCACTCGGAAGATTTTCTATTTCACCTCAAAACTAAGATTCCGAATATCATTTCGTGTGAGCCTTTTCACAGGAATCCACGCCAGATCTTTCTTCTTACTCGGAGTCATAAGCTGCTTACTTACGAGGAACTAAAATAAAGAAAAGTCACAAGAAAAAAAATTAAAATTTTACGAAGAAAGTTACAATTTTACGAGAAATTAATTTTAGTAATTCATACAACTAGGATCTGAGAAACTTTCGGGTTTTTCATTGGATTGATGTAACAATTTTGACATACTTGAAAAGGAATGGCAGTGTTGGAGTAGTAGGAATATATGTAATCGCTTTCCTCATCAGCTGCTGAGCTCAGAAGAGTTTATATATGAATTTGGGTAGAAGTGTAATACAGAAACCAATAAGAATTTCCTCTCAGAATTTTAATATTATCACAAACTGTTACTACTACTTCCCATCAGTGTTGGAGTAGTAGGAATATATGTAATCGCTTTCCTCATCAGCTGCTGAGCTCAGAAGAGTTTATATATGAATTTGGGTAGAAGTGTAATACAGAAACCAATAAGAATTTCCTCTCAGAATTTTAATATTATCACAAACTGTTACTACTACTTCCCATCAGTGTTGGAGTAGTAG
>NW_003215508.1:22245-24043 GCF_000006405.1 Perkinsus marinus ATCC 50983 | reverse complement strand
GAAGTGCACAGAAACCAATAGAAAATTCCTCCAAAAAGTTTCATATTTTCACCAACACACATGTAGTGCGCATTGCCGATCCATGAGGTCACGCGAATTGTGCGAAAATCAGAATACGTTTACACGTTACTTCATTTTTTTTCGATCGTTTTTCCATATTAACACTTTCACGTGATTTCTGCCGATTGCTGATTAACCGTTGAAACTCTGGTGATCTAAATGGGAGAGAAAAAAAAACAAGAGGAAAAAATTCCCAGTTTTTTTCGAAAACGGGAACAAAATTTGAAGAAAAAACACATATGTGTGTTGTCTCTCCCGAAGAAGATGAAATCTTATTATACGTAGAAAAGTATACTAGTTTAACAACAGCATGGAAAAACGATACGAAAAAAATCAGCTAACTGTAGTAAAGAACAAAAGAATTTCCACCCGTTTTACGTGAAGTGGTGAAAAACGCGATATTCGCGGTGATATGCAGTAGTCGTGAAATATATTTTCCATATCACTAGGGTGAAGAAACTCCAACAATACTATATATTCACTACCGGTTTACCATACACACATATAGATTGAGTATCAGGAGCGTGCATTTTTCTCAGGCAAATTTCGAAAATTTTAGTTTCTCGTCAACTAACTTACGTGATGGGAAACGTGATGTAAGTTAGCGTGAAAGCTAGTGTAGTTAGAAAGTGACAAATGACTTTTTTGGAAGTTTCAACAACTCACGAAATTTTGAAACTTTACCGTGAGTGGGTATAACTACCATATAACAAAAATCAAGTGAGTTGTGGTGAGAAGATGTTGTTGGAAAATTAAGTGAAAATTAGAATTCGCAAAAGCGGAATGTTGACTTTCACCTTCTAATCCCGTGAGGAAAAATATTTTCCTTTTTGATTTTTTTTTATTTTTCCATTTAGAATTGAACATTTTTCTTCGTATATTTTTTACGATAAAAAATAAAATTGGAAATATTTTCTTCGTAAAAAATTTTTTTTCTCACTTTTTCATATAATTTCACCCCTGATCGTGCACTGTTGAAAGTTTCTTTCACATGTGATCAGAAAATATATATAAAATTGAGTTCCTAGTGATGTGACATATTTCACGACTATTGCATATCACCGCGAATATCGCGTTTTTTTACGACGCCCCTTCACGTCGTAAAACGGGTAGTTGTGAAACTCCAATGCACAAGTTTGACTCCAACCTACCGAGGGCATGTCGGTCGTATCTTCTTAGGTTTCGGAGAACTCATGCAGTTGGTTTAGAAAACTCAGATGATTTTAATAAGTAGAATTGTTGAACGAATATTCCCCCGTGGATGATGAGGAAAGCGATTACATATATTCCTACTACTCCAACACTGATGGGAAGTAGTAGTAACAGTTTGTGATAATATTAAAATTCTGAGAGGAAATTCTTATTGGTTTCTGTATTACACTTCTACCCGAATTCATATATAAACTCTTCTGAGCTCAGCAGCTGATGAGGAAAGCGATTACATATATTCCTACTACTCCAACACTGATGGGAAGTAGTAGTAACAGTTTGTGATAATATTAAAATTCTGAGAGGAAATTCTTATTGGTTTCTGTATTACACTTCTACCCAAATTCATATATAAACTCTTCTGAGCTCAGCAGCTGATGAGGAAAGCGATTACATATATTCCTACTACTCCAACACTGATGGGAAGTAGTAGTAACAGTTTGTGATAATATTAAAATTCTGAGAGGAAATTCTTATTGGTTTCTGTATTACACTTCTACCCAAATTCATATATAAACTCTTCTGAGCT
>NW_003215508.1:15930-22145 GCF_000006405.1 Perkinsus marinus ATCC 50983 | reverse complement strand
ACTCCCGACATCACCAGCAAGACCATCACTGGTATCCTCGAAGCAAGGCTGATCGATCAGGTCGGAGTCCCACGAGTTTTCACAGTCGACAACGCCCGCTATTTCACTGGTGTTTACTTCCGCGCCTGGGTTGCCAGCATAGGTGCTACCTTGAGATGTATCCCTGTCGCTAGCCCCCATCGCAATGCCCTATTAGAACGTCAACACTCTGGTCTCAAGAAGTCATTGAAGGCCCTCTGTGCTGAACATCCTGAATCGTGGCCGGCGTATGTCACTAAAGCTCAGCGGAGGATCAACACCCGATCTACATATGGCTACAGTCCTCAAGAGCTATTCTACGGTTTCGATGCTCTAACGCCCTTCTCAAGACGGTTTGAAGACGTCAGCAACACTATCGACGAAGACTCTGTCCGTTTCGAGGCTCGACGTCGTGATCGGGAACGACAGAGAATGGTCGACAGCACTCTCAACGTAATGGAGAAGATGCGTGCTGATGCTCTCTCGCGTATCAATCCATCAACCTACACTCGACAAGTCGCACGACGACGTCTATTCAAGGTTGGTGACTCCGTGATGAAGTGGGTCCGTAACGTCGACCCCCTTACTCCTTCATGGAGAGGCCCTCTACTGGTTCAACAAGTACTTGGCGATTCTACTTACAAGCTTTCCGACGGCACTGTTCAAGATTCCAGAAATATGCGGAAGTACTTCGGTAAAGCCCAGAATATGAATCCCATTACTATTGCATATATTCAGTAGATTTAATTCACTTTTGATATTTGTGCCAATCTTACGGGGAGGAGAGATGATAAGAGTCTATAGCCATTCAGTCTTATGGCGTGCGCTCCCTGTAGCGTAAAGCTCGCTCTCGCCCGACCGTTTCAAATATTGTCCGTTCAAACCATTGTTCGGATCCCGTGGATCTATCTGATCTGTCTGCACTCAACCTCCACTAACTATTGAATCCTTATGTCCGGTTCTGCATCGAGTTCTAGTCCTCCGGAAGCCTTCGACCAGCACTTCCTTAACAATCACAGTAATCGATCACATGGGCGAGCGCTAAAAGCATTTTCTACAAAACGGTGCATTTTTTGTTCGGTGAGGACGGTATGTTTTAACTCCGTTACATTTTAAGTTACTCTTCGTTGATATTCGCATTGAGTAATTTTGATTTGCTCTACTCGGGCGGCATCGAGCCTAGCATATTGGCTCTGCCGCTTGGCTCGAGGGGCTAGTGATACAGATGAGATGATACAGTTGTCAATAACAACCCCTAACTCAGGTTGTATTAATAACCTCAAACTCAGGGCTGAATAATCCAAGAATGGACGGCTATGTTCACCATTATAGATTCGTTAGTCGTGTTGGTGGAATTGTCAAGATCATCAATCAACATAACCATATGAGAGAAGTTACGCCTTGCTCTTGCTCAATTGATCATGCGGCCCCGCCTGAAAACAGTGAATCCTGGAAAGGGTGAAGGGTGAGTGAATCCGTTGTAGGGACTTTTTCTCCCACTAAAGCGGGTGAAAGCCTGACAATAGTGAACAACAAACTCGCCCGCACCGGTATCCTAAATATCAGTAATTTTTCTACCACTCCTTCTCGAGCTGGTTCAACTTTCAATGATCACACTCTGTCCGGTTGTTTCATATTTAAGTAGTCAACTTGCTCACGGCCACCGCAGCGCTATGGATCACTGAGGACTGGAAAAAGATGACAATCTATATATTATATAGATTGTCATCTTTTTCACGCCTAGTTCTTCGTTGCGTGTCTTGAAGCGACTTTTCAAAAGTAGGAGGAACACGAACGGTCCAGTAATAGCTTTTGAGTCACTCTATGCCATGGTTGTGGACAGGAAGTACTGAATGGTACTCTCTCTTCGGGCTTCGGGATTCGGAAATCCGTGTCGTCTCCAGTCCACTTTTGATCAAATATTTTGTCTTCTGCTCCACTGTTCCATTACGAGGGAGTGAGTTTTCAATCCGTTACCAACTAGCTGAAATACGCGATTGCCATAAGCAAAGCGTTTGAGTCCATAATAGAGACTATAGAAGAAGTATGGGAACCTTGTTGATGAACAATTCTGGCAGTACCACAAGGATAAACAGCAATGCATGAGGCAACAGGTCCTAATGCCTGTTCCTCTTGAACATGAACAAATACTTCTATACTTGTGAGAGTATCGTATATCATGAACTTCTATATTGAGCTCCTGGATAGCATTGTATTACGACTCGTGGACCCGGAGTAACTGCTGAGGAGGCTGAGTTAGGCAAGCTTACTGGCCCGAGTTGGTCAATACCTCAACCGCCGCGGTTGAACCGCGTCTCAATTACAAAATTACCATGATGATCACAGGATTTGAACCTTGGTCAGTCGGTTACGAGCTCTAACGCCTAACCGCTAGACCAACCAGTCGATTGCAACGCATATGACGTAAGGGGATCTGGGCTGGAATTTGGTTGGCACGCGCTGGTGGCGCGCGCTAGTTCCTTCACTGTTATCAGGGTTCGCGGGAAATTTATTCCGGTTCACCATTTCCAGGATTCACTGTTTTCGCGGACAACCCAAATTACGATGAACGAAGCACGCATGCGCACCTTGTATTGCGCGATTTGGGCCTCGTACGCGAGCGTTTCAACTCCGTTGCTACCGACGATCGAATAACTTTCGACTCGGAAGTTTGCAGAGTCTGGAATCCAGACCCCCTCAAATGCTAACCCGCCCCTACCCTGCCCCCCGGCGTAAAGGCCAGCTACGCCACTGTTTCACCTCCTCCCCCCCCTAACTTGTTGCTCGACATCACACACGACGATAATGGGATTGTGCTTATGAATGCTTTATTATTACTCTTCTTCCCCTTTAGAAGCTATATAGGCCGACTAGGCCTGTGTCTTTCATTGGAGTTCCTTCACCCTAATGATATGAAAAACATATTTCACGATGATTGCATATAACCGCGAACATCGCGTTTTTCACCGAGTTTTATGGCGCTACTTCACGTAAAACGGGTAGTTGTGAAACTTCATCGATTAATAAATTCTGCCTGTTAGTCCTCTAGTTTGGTGTTCCTTCAATGGGAGCAACGGTCCTCAACATATGTAGTGTATAGTTTCCCCCCGCACTGTTTTGCTGTGATCAAAAGTAAACATGAACGGATTTGCGCATGCGTGCAAATTCAAGAGTCAAGTATGGTCTCTGTGATGGTGGTTTCTCTTGACTTTATATTGGGTAGCAACCACAGTCGTGAATTGCTTGATGATAATTAGTCAAAAATTGTTGATGTTTTTTGAAGAACAATTTCAAACGAAACGGACAATCTGGTCTATGAAGAGTCAGATTGTCCGTTTCGTTTGGTTTCCTCGGCCGACGCATGCCTGCCGATACTGGGTGGATATGCGCGACCTGTGCATGAATACTGGCTGGTGGCTGCGACTCGGTTGGCTATGCTTACGGGCCGTAAGCATGCCCCAAGAGCAGGCTCCTTGGGTATGCCAAGGAGCCGTAAGTTACGGCTCCGAAAATTCCGCGGGGTTTCATCGACGGGAGTCAACGGATGAAACACCTGACGGTTGATCATGGCTTCCCCAGCAAGAGTTCTGGGAAGCCCTGATCAACCCAACGATCCCCATTGCACCTGCTTCGTGGTTATCACCGACTCGATCACTGGGTACTGTGTCGTGACTGGTGCTCCATCTATGAAAGTTATGCTGAAGTTGCTCTGGGACCGTTGGGTGTCTTACTTTGGCATTCCTCTGAGTCTCATGTCGGATAACGCGTTGGATTCTCAGATAATGCGCCACTCGCTGGCTGCCACGGCCATTCAGTACTTGCCCGTGCCTGCGTGGAGTCTTTTCTCGTTGAGAAAGGACTCAAATGGTTTGGCAGAGGTGCGAGTGACAAGGATCAAGCAGATCGTTTTGGTGATGGAACTGCCTTGGGACGAAGCTCTCTGGTATGCTAAAATGACGGTTAATTCCGCTGTTCGTGCTTCCGGTGCGAGTGCCGCGGAGTTGGTCATGGGGGGTCGGATACTAGCACCCTCCGCAGCATTATTGGGTTCCATGACTCAGGCCAAGGAGTTCGGGACGGAGATGGACGACACCACGGTCGAGGTAGACCCATCGACGACGGACCCCGTCCACATCAAGTGGTGAATCGTCTTTTGGATCGTGAACGAGTCACGGACCGTGACTCATGGAGCTGGAGGCTCGCTTGCAGGAATCAGCACGAAGAATGGCGTCCGAGAGAGAACATAAGAAGGATATCACGGATCTGGAGGACGGAACACTGATGGTGTGGCGTCGACCGGGTGCACTGGACGTCAAGGGTCATGTGGTGAAGGTTCAGACGATGAACGTCAACAGCGGTCCTTTTGTCTACTTGGGCTGCATGGCGGGGTTTTCAACTCGACTCCGACCTCTGAGGGCGACTTTCTGCGAAACTATCGCCGTCTCTGCTTGGCACCTGGATGTTAGGCGTGAGGAAGTAGACCGTACCCGAGCTACTCCGTCGGTTGAGGTCCTCAACTTGAGGGCACTGTGGGCCCTGCAAAGCTAAAGGAAGGAGATTGTGTACTGGTTCCGAACCAGTGGTTCGTTTGGTAACGGGGGCTGATGTTCTGGGCTTGTATGCGGGGCCTTCAATCGAGGACCAGAAGACTGCAGGTTGGGTTCACATATTGGACAGCGAGGATGGTCGACGTTTTTCCCGGTGTACTTGAATGCCGATGGTACCACTCTCATGGCGGACGCAGCGCCGGAAGGTGCTACGGCCCTGTTGAGAATTTTTCCAAGGTGATGGCTTCGCTAAAGCTCACAACGACGAGGTTATTGTCGAAGTGTAGCCGCGAGACTCTAGTGACCCGTGGTTATTTGAATGAGTGACCTTTTGTCGCCGACTGGGGGGGGGGGGGAGACTGCCGCGCGTGGAGGTACCACTACGACGATCTGAGCAGCCGCCTCCAACGGTGATTCTATGACAGGATTCATGTCTGTCTTTCTCTCTTCATTTCTTTATAGTTGATCTATCCGTGTACGGTTCGTGACAAGTTCATGCCGCACAAGTGTGTGCGGAATCTTGTTCATTGCTAGCGTTTTACGTGAAGTACGCGAGTCGATCGATATTAGTAGAGCAGGGGGGCTCCGGAATGGGGGAGACTTCTGAGATCTTTTCTTTTGGTAACATCAGGGACCCTGATGTCACACCCTGATTCAGGGTGTGATAAGACTTTGGTAGCAAGTTGACAACATCTTATGATGACCAATTCATCATCAAGCGCAGATGCAAGTTGCATCATGCAACTGTTGGGCTTCTCACCGGGGGTGAATGGCTTCACCAAGGGGACGTTACACTCTTGCTATCACCACGAATATCGCGTTTTTCACCGAGTTTCACGACGCTACTCCACGTAAAACGGGTAGTTGTGAAACTTCATCGCTCAATTAATTCTGCCTGTAAGCCCCCTAGTTTGGTGTTCCTTCAATGGGGGCAACGGTTCTCGACATATTCAGTGTATAGTTTCTTTCCACACTGTTTTGCTGTGATCAAAAGTAAACATGAACGGATTTGCGCATGCGTGCAAATTCAAGAGTCAAGTATGGTCTCTGTGATGGTGGTTTCTCTTGACTTTATATTGTGTGGCAACTACAGTCGTGAATTGCTCGATGATAATTTGTCAAAAATCGTTGATGTTTTTAAAGAACAATTTCCAGAAAAATAGAATGTGCATGCGTGCACATAGATTAGTGCCACTGTTTCATCTCCCAGTTGGTTAGTAAATGAAATCGTCGCTGATGGTGATGAAGACTATGATTACAATGTAAGTATTTTCCTCATTAGTTGAGCTCAGGAGTTTCATAAACTAATTCGGGTAGAAATGTTATACAGAATTCCGCCAACAAAATTTCCATATATTCAAGTGTGTAGGTTGTTGGCGATTATCGTCAGTGGTGAAGTGAGTATCCCCAAGGAGCCCGAGTTGATGATATGGCCTCTTCCGAAGGCTATTATTATCAACCCGAGAACTACCACTGATAATATGGGTATTGTCATTCTTGTTATTGTTATTGTTATTGTCTTCTTCTTTTCCTCAGACCATCATCCTGCCACTGTCTACTCCTTCCACTTCGAGTAGAGGAGACGACATCACGACGAGAGAGTCCCATCATGCAGAGGATTTGGACTTCGCAACGACTATGTTGAATCGT
>NW_003215508.1:0-15830 GCF_000006405.1 Perkinsus marinus ATCC 50983 | reverse complement strand
AACCAGGCTTCGCCGAAAGACAACTCTCTGGCACGGTTTTAACCGCGGAGAAGCTACGCTTTTCCTGAGCATGAAATATCCGATACTCGCGATATGTTGTGAAATGTGAAATATATTTTTAAGTTAGTTAAGGGCCTGTCAGCGCCAACGCTTGACACGTTAAAATGCAGAGATACATGAGCGAGGATTCGAACCTCGCACAGGATTTTGCGCAGATTGGCATCGATTCCGTGATCGATTTAGAGTTAGCTATTCACCGGCAAGTTGAGTTGCCAGAGCTCAATTCCGTTTTTCCCTTGCCCATCCCGCCCGGAAGTCAATTGGCTCAAAGGCTTCAGGCAGAACAAGTCCGAGGACGTACATCGTATATCCTACTCCCAGGCTATAGCTAGCTCAGCTCGGATCCACCGCGCTAAGTCTTTGTGTACTGCTGTCTCAGGGACTCTGTCCCTCCACACACTTGTTCGATCGCTGCGCACAGTGCTTCCAGTGCATGAACCCAAAACCTCTATACAGGCTTCAAGAATCCCGCTGTGAATGCACCAAGTCTATCGAGGTGCAACCAGCGAAAGGTCGCTTATCGACTCATATCAGCCTTCAGGGATTGGATTCTAAGCCAGACCCGCGATAAGTCCCGACTCCAGTGTTCGGGCTGCGGGTTTAGAGGTTTAAGGTTTAGTGCTCGGTGCACTCCTATCACCTCTCGGCTTCTCTCACTCTCTTCCCACGGTTCACGAGATCCGAGCGTTTGGTAGATTTGTATTTTATTACTAGTGTTTTTCATATCGCTTTATTTTCGGCTGTATGCAGATACTCGGCTGATGATATGAAGAGGATAGTTAAGCTCGCTAATTTGCTGGGCATAAAAGTTATTCCAGAAATTGACGTTCCTGCTCATACGACTAGTTGGACGAGAGGGTGAGTACTTTTTTCATGTCTGTGGCGTTTTCTCATTTCAATGGAGTTTCATCCTAGTGATGTGAAAATTATATTTCACGACTACTGCATATCACGTTTTTCACAAAGTATTGCGCCACTTCACGTAAAACGGGTCGTGAAACTCCAATTTTGGAGAAATTTATGTTTGTTTTCTGCGGTTGCTTAATTCTGGTGGAAGTTTACACAGCGACCCATCTGGCTTCGAGAAATAACATTCCTTAGGATTTGATGACGATGGTGAAAATGTCATTAATTTGATGACATTTACACGGGAAAGTGATTGAAGAATATGGGAAATTCAAAATGAGTTTCCCCGACAACATTGACGATTTCCTCTATGTACAGAAGCCAATGAGAATTTTCCGGAATTTTCTCGCGATTTTCATGTTGCAGTAAACCATGTATATTTCCCCCAGTGCTGGTCGAAGTGAGTGAATTTACTAGGAGGATCATCCGGAAAAAATAAATTTGTCGAAAATTTTTCAAATTTTTACTTTTTTGATGCAAAAAATGTTAATGAATTTATAAAATCTTACATAATTTTTTGGGGTATCAGCGTTGCGTGTGTTGTAGGTATCCATGGTTGACAGGAGATGCTAAATTCTGGATGGACCCTATAAGAAAGGAAACGAGGAATATGGTTGTTGATGTTGTGTCTAAGGTTGTGGACATATTCTACAGTGGAAAAGGAAAAATTAATAATGGTAGACAACAAAATTTTTGGAAAATTTAGACTATATCAGTGTGAAAATATGCACTGTTAATTCAACAATTAAGATTTCTGGAGATTAGAGAGTGGGAAAAACTCATTTAAGAGGATAGTGTGGGGACAAGCTTTGTGTCACAATGATTCTTTCGTTGAATCTAGTTTGTGGGAATATACGCACCGTTGAGCTGAGGGGTTTTCGGAACTGCACTAGAGTTTCACAACCCGTTTTACGTGAAGTGGCGTCGTAAAATTCGATGAAAAACGCGATATTCGCGGTGATATGCAGTATGAATTATATTAATCACACTGCAAGGGTGAAACTCCATTGTCATCAACACATGTAATTCACCATGTGCAGATTTTCCCGACTAGTCTTGGTATTCGCTGCTGTTATCTCAAAATTTTCGTGCAATTTTCAATTACGGATTAATTTTCCGCTTGAATTCTGATTTTTCCCTGAAATTTCATTTTTCCGTTAAAATTTTTCCTGGTCAAATTTCCAGGTTTTCCGTGAAATGTCTACTCTTTCTCGTAAAATTTTCTAGTTTTCCGTGTTTAACTTTTCCTGGTAAAATTTTCAAGTTTTCCTGGTAGAATTTTAACTTTTCCTGGTGATATTTCCGAGTTTTCCGCGAAATTTATATATTTTTAGGAAAAAAAGTGGTACATCTCGGTGGAGATGAGATATGGAACGCCTGGGATACGCCAGCTCTCGAGGAGTGGACGCGAAAAAATGGGTGAAAAACGAATCTGGTTCATATCAAAATGTGAAATTCCTTTTTCAGGAGATTCCATAATCGCACTGATTTGGTAGATTACTGGATTGCCAATACCATCGCTGGAATAAAGGAAAAAACTGGTAAGAAGAAAATTAATTTTTGAGAATTTTTTTGGGGGCGTTTTCACCAGTGTTGAAGTAGGAATATATGTTCGCTTTCCCCATTAGCTGAGCTCAGAAGAGCTTATATATAAATTTGGGTAGAAGTGTAATACAGAAACCAATAAGAATTCCCTCTCAGAATTTTAATATTATCACAAACTGTTACTACTACTTCCCATCAGTGTTGGAGTAGTAGGCATATATGTAATCGCTTTCCTCATCAGCTGCTGAGCTCAGAAGAGTTTATATATGAATTTGGGTAGAAGTGTAATACAGAAACCAATAAGAATTTCCTCTCAGAATTTTAATATTATCACAAACTGTTACTACTACTTCCCATCAGTGTTGGAGTAGTAGGAATATATGTAATCGCTTTCCTCATCAGCTGCTGAGCTCAGAAGAGCTTATATATGAATTTGGGTAGAAGTGTAATACAGAAACCAATAGAGAGTAGACAATTTTAAAGGCTAAGACTGATTCCTCGAGAGCTGATGTGCATCGATGCGAGTCTAAGCCGTGTTGTTGTCGTAGGCGTTGGTCTTCAGATTTACACACACACTGGTTTTGAATTGTAGGTGCTGAAGTTTATCTATGGAATGATTTTTTGGACCAGCACACGACGCAAGCTGATGTGATAGATGCCTGGCAGATTTGGCTCTATGATATACCAAAAACGCTCAAAGTGAGAGAATATGCATATGATCGAAGACTATGGAGTTTTACGTAAAGTGGTGAAAAACGCGATATTCGTGGTGATATACAGTAGTCGTGAAATATGTTTTTCACTTTACTGGTTTTCATATCTCTAGGGTGAAACTCCAATATGAAAACTTTGAGGAAATTTGGGGTTCTTGTTCATTTCTAGCGGAGTTTATATATGAACTTTCTTGGAGAAAACTCCTGAGCTCAGCTGAGGAAATAGAAGATATATATTCCTCCAGCAATGCGTGGGAGAATATGCATTTGTGTGTTTGTGATAATAGGACGAATACGAGGGAACTTCGAAATCTTGGTGCGTTTTACTACGTGAAGTGGTGTAATACTCCATGTGAAAAACGCGATATGAAGTGAATTAAAAATACTTGACGAATGACATCTGGCAGATCACCCCATGTCACGTGAAACACTCGCAGTATTTCGCGAAAAACTCCGAGCAATCAGCATCTTACACAATTTTTTTACGATGAAGATTGTATATTTCGGGAATTTTTTTCTCGGGAAAAAGGCACATGAAATGGCTTTTACTCGCAGATGTAAGTTTTTGCGAAAATCACATGGAGTAAATCATAATAAACACACTTATTGGAGTTTCACCCTAGTGATATGAAAAACAATAGTGAGAAATATATTTCACATTTTCTTCATATCGCGAGTATCGCGTTTTTGACCACTCCGCGTAAAATGGGTGAAACTTCAAAATTCCTTTGGTGCTATTTTGCATTTTTTTTCTCAGATGGCCGCTTCGGGAAAGTTTAAAAATCTTCTCTACAGTTCGGCATTTTACTTGGATCATCTCAACGAGTGAGTCGTGTCGAAGTCTTTATTGGAATTTTACCCTGGTGATATGAAAAACGCTAGTGAAAAACATATTTCATATTTCACTTGGCGAAAAACGCACATAAGCAGTGAATAACGCGTTAAACACGTGGTATGTGTTTTGTCCGGTGTACTTCGCTTCAAGTGTTTTCAATTCATCTCATATCGCGTTCTTCACATTACGCCACTTCACGTGAAATCGGTGAAATTCTATTATAATATTTCTTTCACTTTTTTCAGCGACTGGGCTAAGTTCTATGATGTGCCATTGACAAGAGATAAGGACGGCATTTTGAAAGGTGGCGAAGCTTGCATGTGGGGTAAGAAGTTATAATGGAGTTTCATCCGTTTTATGCGAAGTGGCGTGATACTCCATGTGAAAAACGCGATATTCGCGATATAGAGTGTTTTTACTGGTGTTCTCCATATCACTAGGGTGAAACCCATTTTAAATTTTCCGCATTCTTCGATCAGTCTTTCTCATGTAAATGTCATCACATTAGTAACATTTTCCCCATTGTTATCAATCTCTTGGGGAAACGTTATTCGAAAGTTACATGAGTTGGAATTTTATTTACCGTTTTTCTCTCCTCAGGAGAATCTGTTGATGATAGTGTGTTCATGCCAAGAGTATGGCCTCGAGCCGCCGCAGTTGCAGAGAGACTGTGGTGCGCTGACGAAAGGATATGTCCTTTTAAGCACGCCTGGGCTGTTAATAGGCTCGCGAGGTGGGGGGAAAGGAGAGTAGGATATTAAGTACAAAAATTATAGTGATATAGGATTAATTATCGCAATATTGGAGTTTCATCGTTTCACGCGAAGTGGAGTACAACTTGATGAAGAACGCGATATTCGCGGTGATATGCAGTAGTCTTGAAATATGTTTTTCACTGGTGTTTTTCGTATCACTAGGGTGAAACTTCAGTGATCTTGATTTTCCCATGTGATTTTTATGATATGATCTATTACGTGTTTTCTTCAGGACGAGATGTTTCCTCTCTGCCCAAGTGCTTGGGGAGAAAACTCCATCTGATATCTCGCCGATTGGGAATTATCAGGATATGACTAATCACGACAGTCTATACATGTGAGTTATATTGGAGTCTCCCAACCAGCTTCACGCGAAGTGGCGTAAAATTCGGTGAAAAACGCGATATTCGCGGTGATATGCAGTAGTCGCGAAATATGTTTTCCTCTTCACTAGGGTGAAACTCCATTATTATAGTGCCTGGAAATTTGATATGTAAATGTGCGTTATTTTTTGAGATTGATGAGAATCCATCTGATACTATATCGCATATACAATGGAGCTTCACCCTAGTGATATGAAAACATACTTCACAAACCACTGTATATCGCGAACATCGCGTTTTCCACTGAGTATTGAGCTACTTCACGTAAAACGAGTGAAACTCCAACGCAACAGTGGCTATGAACATTTGTTGTGATGGCGACAACTTGTTCACTATAATTTGTCTCCAAAATAACACACATTTGCATATCCAATGATACCAACTCTATGTGCGATTTGAACTTGGGAGTTCTGCGTGTGTTAGATTCCATTTGAATGATGATCAGTGGTGGTGTAAAGAATGGACGACGACAGCCGATAGTGAAATGGAATAATATTATCTTGGCCACATCGAATATTATTATTATTTGGAATTTTCATGTATTGATGTCCCCTCGAGGATAATCAAAGCATCTTTATTTGCTTATTTTTCTCGGTCTTTGTCGACTAAAGAGATTTTGTGGATCGTTGGGTGGCGTTGTAGTTGGAATTTCATCTCTGGGGGTATCGCGTTGGAGATAGTTGTTTTAGTCAGGGAGGATAATATTAGTAGTGTATTGAGGAAATCAGTATTATGGACAGAACCTGATGAGGTTGCAATGAGCGGTGAAGGAGTGCCAGATCCCTTACTTGTAACTGCGGGATCTCCAGATGACTCATTGGTTCCTTGTTGAGACTATTATGGGACTTCCTATCTCACATCATCCCCAGGTCGCAGTCGCATACCTGGTTGATCGCATGAAATTTTCCGTGACAAAATTTCCTTTCCGCGGAATCTTGACGCTTGCCCGCCCGAAGGACAGACCCTGCCTCGATAGGAGATCGATCGATGGAGGGAAGGGCCGTTCGATCGAGATGTTCAAGATGTTTCACTTCGGTACTGTTAGGAGAGGGAGATGATGTGCCGGGAAATTCTTGGACTGGAGTGTAGTCGTAAGGAGCCTTGCCGACCTTAGCAATAAAACTTGTAGGAGGCATAATGTTAAGAGGAAGCTCGATCTTCTTGGTAAGAAGTTCTTGCCAAATCTGTGCCGAAGGTTCTCCCGGTAGGACGCTAGATCATTAGCCTCGTTCTTTTGCTCCTGCCTGCGACGTTTGGCTGTACGCCAGGCCCTGGCCGCTTCAATCAGTGAGACTAGATGTAGTTTGAAGAATTGTTGTTGTTCAGCTGGGATGCGACCAGTCATACGTGTAATAGTTTCTTCACCGACATTGGCCAGCAGCATGATAGAATATATCTTTCCCTCAATCAGCTGGGTAACGGTTACCCGGTAACCATGAGATCTTTGATCCCCTGGTCAATGTTCTCACCATCTAGCAGACGATCTAATATATTCTTGGTAGTAGTCTCCGGCTGATCAGCCATAAGAAAAAAATGATGGAAACAAACCGTCCCTAGAGCCAATGCATGGATGAAGTGTAGTATACAAAAGCACGAAGGCTTCACATCTTAGATTCTAGCTTGATGTACTCAGTCGTGACGTACTCACTTTTGTTCATAGCGTCACACAGGCCAGGGGGACCGGATGATTGTGCCAGAGGAGTGCTTCGCACTCCCCGTAATCGTGGGGCTCCACTGAGACGCATTTCACGTCTGCTAATGGATTAACTCCGGTTGGCCTGTTGGCTGTTCGGTGTTTCGCCGCTATGAACTCAACCCATCTCCGTCAAGGTCTTAGTTGATTGGATAAGAAGACTGGTCTAAGGCCACTGGCCTTAGCTAGGCCCGCTCGGGCCTGTAGCGACACGGTTTCCTCCCCTGCAGGCTCTTCATTACAAGCTATCGACGACGGACTCGCATGCAACCCAACAGAGCTTTCCCTACTAGGACTCGTATCCATATTGGAGTTATAGTGACGGGCTAGACCAAAGATTGTGATACAAATAAAACCCCTGTACCCGTAAGATACTCGAAATGTATCGAGCTCCAAAAATACGGACTTCACAATTAACATCACAGATCAGAATTGAATATCGGACGCGTCACTAACATACCTTGTAGTTTCGTGAGTTCTTTACTATCTCCCAATGAGTTTGATGATGAGTATACGAAAGAGAAAAGTAGTTATGATCAATCACAAATCCTCGTCCGAATGAGTGACAACTATAGCAGAGCTGTCAGGCCTCAAGGAATCATTCTCACAGGGCCGCCCGAGCAGAATACGCGTGCTTATTGTCGTTGCACGCAAATACATTGAGTACGAGAATAGGGAAAGCAGATTGGCAAACCAGATCCCCATGAGTGATCATCCATACTAGTCTGCTAGTCTTGGATTCAAGGAAAGCTTCCTCCAGTGAGAGAGCTAGCTCAAGTTGTAGTGCGCGTAGGTGAAAGTCAGGTCGCCAGGGATATCTGAGGACAGAGACGTCTACGGTATCTAATCGATGGTAGAAACTTAAGAACTAACTCTCTGCTCCGTAACATATTCCCTCGTAAGTACTGTACGCTCTCGCCGAACGGGGGACTTACCTATAATCTTGATGAACTTCGTATTTTCGTAGAGACGAATAGCATGGTTGTTCGTTCGATCCACAAATAAGTAGACAGCGTCCCACTTCGGATAGTCTCCAGGAAGCTGAAAGGCAAATGAGCAATGGCTTGAGCTGCTATCTGATCAATGGCCTCATTTGAAACTCATTTGGGAGCAAGTCTTGCTAGCCTCACATCTCTGAACACCTGCGGCAAGAGTTTCGACCCGATTCCTTTGTTTCTCCAGGTTTCCGCCACGTATACCTGAAGACCCGGATGAATTACGGTCCGCCCGATAATGTTTTCCAGCTCACATTGTGGATATAACCAATGATTCCATCCGGTTTCTTCTTGCTCTGTGGTGGCCTGTAAGAGAAATGTTCGAAGGATCAAATTCATACCACCAGACCCCCTCAACGGTGAAGCTCTCCCAGGCGAAGACGACTCACCTTTTGGCATCGATTGCAGCCTCGACATCAGGGGGTGTGTTCTCCGAAGGGATCAGCATCCCTACCGCACCAATAACTTTCTGAGAAAAATATAGAGCCATCCCAATACAGCAGCGAGCTATTGATAGCCAATTAGTCTGTCATCAGCGCTGGCGGCACAGTGTGCCGGGCACACCGAAGTCGGTTGTTGAGTGGTGAAATTCATCAGTGTTGGTTCAAAATCACTGACTAGGTCATTCCGAACAGAATTCTTGTCTAATCAGAACGAGCAGAAAATGTCACAGCAATACAGGTGTTGCTTGGAAGAAGCTCGTGTGAGCTAATTACAGTACACGGCTCCCCCTCTCTAAAAATCGATTGAGGACCCGAGAATTGCCTGAGGCAATTTGCCTCACTCGATCGCCAATGGTTGCTGCGACCCAACAGCGGAAGAATGCACAGGCGAAGTCTGGTCCCATGAGGGACATGTCATCTCCTTTCTGGTATTTGCGATAAACCACATCGTTGAGTAAGCGCGAGCCATATCGCCTCGGTAGTGGTTCCGTTAAGAAGTATCCAGTAACCAGGCTAGGCAGCAAAGAGAGTAGGACCATCATTTCTAAATAGATATTATTCTAAGGATAAAAAACCTCTATCGGATAGAGTCTATCCTTCGAAGCCGCATCCCTTTGTTGAAGTCCCATAATTGATGACTTCTGTCAGAAGTTCATGATCTCCCTAGACTGAGCTAGATTATTCGTTCTATCGCACGCAAGCACGAAACACTCGGGACAGTCTGCTCCAAGGATAAGGCTCGGACGGTGGGCTTTACCCCGGGCTTAACTCGCGGAAATGCGGAGAAGAAGTACATGATTACGGTTCTCTGAGATAGACAATTGCGGGCCTCGAGCTCCGTAGGGAGGAAGCTCTATAGCATTTCTCTAAGGCCCAATTTTGAGCCAAAACCTGACCGTCATATTCACGTAGCGCGTGACACGCAAAACTTCGTGAGGGTTTTCAAGCGTCATAGAATATACCGAAACGAGCTCCAATCGCAAATTATCCTACTGGAGTTCGTGATCGAGTTCATGGAATCCCTAGTGAGCACATGAAGTACGATGCAGATGGAGCTCTATCCGATAGGGGTTTTTTCATCCTTAGATAAAAATATCGATCTAGAAATGATGCTCCTAATCTCTTTGCTGTCTTGCCTGGTCACTGAAGACTTCTTGATGGGACCACTACCGAGGCGATATGGTTTGCGCTTACTCAATCATGTGGTTAATCGCAAATACCAGAAAGGGGATGACATGTCCCTCGTGGCGACCAGTGGCGCCACAGAATTAAGCTGTGAATCCTACCGCTGTTGGGTCACAGCGACCAGTGGCGATCGAGTGAGGCCATTCTCGAGTTATCAATCGAATTCTAGGGAGGGGGAGTCGTGTACTCTAGTGAACTCACACGAGCCAAATCTGTATCGCTGTGACATTCTCTGTTCGTTCGAATCGGACAAGGATTCTGTTCGGGTGGACCTAGTCAATGATTTTGAACTAACACTGACGAATCTTTCCACTCGGGCGACCGTAGCTTACTGTAGCTGCGTGTTCTCCCTTTGAGTGTGAACGTGCGTCTTTTACGACTGGGAGCAGTTGCTCTTATGTTGTAATCTCGTTTGACTAGCACTTGGTCTATACGTAGTGGCCTCACTTTTGCGATTGAGTAGCAAATGATTTGCTGCAAATCCATTATGATTGTGATGTTGGGTTCCTAAGAACTCTACGTGCTGAGGATTCCGGCTGAGCCCCTACGTCTGGTCTCACGCTTCGACAGCTTTGCACCACCTCTCTACTACTCTTTTACCTTTCTACTCCCGACGCCGAGGTCATCTCACACTTTGCTAGTACTACATGGCAACCGCGCAGCACTCTTGTTATCGAACGTGCATTGTTTGTTCAGCGAGAATGGTATGTAAGTTATGTGTTAACTTTAGTTAAGCTACTCTTAGTTGATATTCGCAATATTCGCTCGCCGCTTGGCCCGAGGAGCTACCCAACCAGATGAGATGGTACAGTTGTCAACAACAACCTTAACTCAGGTTAGAGTTGTATTAATAACCTCAAACTCAGGGCTGAATAATCCACGAATAGACGGCTATGTTCACCATTATAGATTCGTTAGTCGTGTTGGTGGAGTTGTCAAGATCATCAATCAACATAACCATATGAGAGAAGTTACGCGTTTGTCAGCTGTAGCACCGGAATCATGACCTCTAGAACTCAACGACATAAGGGATTGGTGGGAATACAAACTTGAACCAGAAACTTAGTAGTACAGAGTTCTACAGCACTATAGCGTAGGGGCGCTAGAGAGACAGGTCAATAGCATCAGCTATGTGTACTATCACAGGAGATCGCCTAAACGGGGACAACACCTCACACCTTGTTCTTGCTCAATTGATCATTGCTTCAACTGCACCTTGTGCAGTTGACTTTTACGCTGCATGGGAGGAATTGCCGTGTTCTGTACATACAGGCATACCGGGGCTCACAATGCATAGAGACAGCTGCCCTGTCCTCGTTGGAGACATACACGTTCTTACAGTAGTTCGTAGTGACAGCTGACCTGTCTTCGCTGGAAGCATATTGGGGCTCACCAAGCTACATAAAGACAGCCGCCCTGTCCTCGCTGGAGGCGTACAGAGCCTATCGAAGCTGCATAGACGCGACTGTCCTGTCCTCGCTGGAGGCATACAGAGGCTCACAAGGCTGCATAACGACAGCTGCCCTGTCCTCGTTGGAGACTACACGTTCTTACAACAGTTCATAGTGACAGCTGCCCTGTCCTCGCTTGAGGCATACAGGGACTTACAATGCTGCATAGCCGCGGCTGCCCTGTCCTCGCTTGAGGCAAACACGGACTAACAAGGCTGCACAGCCGCGGCAAGGCGAGACGAAACCAGCGAGCGGCTCGTATTGCGGCGACCATGAGACGAAGGTTACCAACGAGCCCAAACAACGCGAAGTTCACAGTAGGATGCACAAAAGCGAGCAGGCCGGGGCTATGCTGACCCAGAGCAACGTATTCATGAGCTTCGCGACAAGCGAATATAAAATTTATAAGCCCTCTCTGCCCTCGGCTATTCTACGCTGGCAGCAGGCAGGGGGTCCGCTCGCCTCACGGATTTATTACCGCAGTACGAATTTTTAGCAGAGCGACGCGACCATCCGCAACTATATTCAACTTGGGTTGATAAGTTAAGCCTTATAACTTCGTTATGTCTCGTGGGAAGTGAACGTTGACTCGCCTGGCTCGAAATTCGGGTTGCAGCGTGAGTCTGACTCCGCTTACCATCTAGCATAGCGATTTGAATTAGTTTCTATCTCGTTGAGTAGTGAAATTGGTTTCTATTCCCTCGAATTTGGTTTGCGGTTTTCCACATCGTAGGAACTCGCCTTGTCTATTCGTTGCTGAATGGAAATGTGAGTCACCGGTATATAAGGTGGGATGTAACACATCATCATTACCCTGACTCAGGGTCCCTGAGTATGGCTTATGAGCTACTGAGCAGCTGCTGCTCCTCACAGAAGTTCATGGAATGGCGTATGAACTCCTAGGAGGTGAGCCTCCAGAAAGAATGACGATTGGAGAGCAACATATTAGAGCCATAATGAAGGACCCTGCAATCTGTCGTGAATTAAAAATCACTGAAGGAACAGCTCTAGATGTTCCAGTTTGGCGAGAGACAACGGAAGGAAAAATGTTGGCAAGTAAGAAGCTGATAGAGTCCCGAACGCCCCGCTTTGTGATGGAATTATTGAGCGCATTAATACCCTGGTTATGTGCGTTACCCACCATAGTAGAAGACTCAAGAGACTTACTAGCAGGACTCAATTACGTGAGCAGGCTAATAAGCTAGCTGATACCACTGACGACCGTGCCTTCATAATATGAAGGATATGAAGTTCATATCATACGACATAGAGGTGAGGATAAACCTGGTTAATCGAACGCGCTCTGTCGCGACTCGCGAGAGAGCAGAAAGTGGCATATCACAGAGCCATCGTCATTTGCCTCAGTGAAATTCCGGACTCTGAGGCCTACGCCAGAGTCGTCGCGGAGAGGAGTTCTGAATCGATACCGAGGGAAACGAATCGGGCACCACGGGATTCTGTCCGTACTATTATGAGGACTGTCCGGTTCCAGCTAGAAGAGAGTGTGAGTTCAAACCCCATCACCACAAGAATCATTTTGATGGGAAAGGCAAAGGCTTGCCCGGAATTGGGAGCAAAGATTAAGGGTTCGGAAAGGGTAAAGGTTTCTCGGAAGGGTACTATGGACAGAACTCCAATTTGGGTGGGTTTGGAAAAAAGGACCATCATGTCGCGGGGTGAATCACCTATAGGAATCAAGCGTGAAAATATTGAAAGTGATCTGGGTTACTTGAAACCTTGTTATTATTAACGGAGGAAGATGACGAGGCGTTGGCGGTCTAACGATGGGAGATATTTGTTTCTGAAAGAGTGATGGCTTTTTTTAATACAGTAAAATTCTCGCACCGTTTCGCCCTGCATAGTAAACACAACAGCTACTTAGTTTAGAACAGGGCAGAGTTTTCAGTCACTCAGTTGAGTGGTGTCCTTCTACGAGGGAGTTGGGTGAGACCGCGCCTGTCAGTGCATTAGCATCTGAAGGAAACGAGCTGGTGGCTTTGGTAGCTCGACTACAACGCCTCTTTGGGCTAGCCGCTACCAGCCTCCCCCGTAGGAAGGTTAAAAAAATGGTGGAAACAAACCGTGCCTACACCAATACATTAATAAAGTGTAGTAGACAAAGACAGAAAGACTTTACATCTTAGATTCTAGCTTGATGTACTCAATCGTGACGTACTCAGCCTTGTTTATAGCGTCACACAGACCAGGGGGACAGGATAGTTGTGTCAGAGGAGTGCTTCGCACTCTCCATAATTGTGGGGCTCCACTGAGACGCATTTTACGTCTGTTAATGGATTAACTCCGGCTATGCGGTGTTGTGTGATGCTATCGTCACACACGTATTGTTCGGAACCGAAGGCTAAGGGAAACTTTTGTGGGAAAAGCTGAGGAAAGGAAACGGATCCTTTGGGAGGTTATCATGGGCAAAACCTCTCTTTTGCCGGTTCTTAAAGAGCCCGAACATGCCGCGGGGCGATTTGGCCATATGAATGAAGATTATATGGAAGGATGAAAATTGGCGCCTCGAGCGCAGAAACGCATCCAGCTTTGAGAAATAATGTTCCCCGGGGTTTTATAGTGATGGGGGAATGTTCCTAATGAGGCGAAATTAACATGGGAAACTGATTGAAGAATGTATTCCTAGTCATGTGACAAATACAAAATGAGTTCTCCGCGGGAGCATTATAGGTTCCTGGATGATTCCCTGCTCAAGCAAGGATATTGTGTCCTTTTCCCATCAAAGCATACCTTTCTGGAAGAATGATGCGACTTGTATGAGACTACGGATATTGCGGAGATCTATCGTCATTGATAATTCGACGAGTTTGATTCGTCAATGTGAGGGTCCAGTTGAGGTTTGTAGACTCAGGCTGAGTCTATAGTACTATAGGATACCCTATAGGACCTATAGAGTATGAAATACCGATGATAGTCAGGAAGAGAGTCTGTTCAACAGACTATACAGATATAGAATCATCAGAATTGAAGAGATAATTCTGAAGTTTCGAGGATGATTGAGAGAATTGAATGCTATAAGGTGCCAGAGAGTGAGATCAACGTGGTTCTAAGCTATGGGAGCCCAATGACCAGCGCCGAAGTCCACTTCAGATTGGACTGTGGAGCGCAAAAGAAGATACTCGAAATATCATATTTCCCTACCCAGATTGGATTAGAAAAGGATGGTACCGATTCGGAATTGAAGCGAGAATTCGTCGAAGAGCGCACTCCGCCAGTTCAATAAGCTGAGTTCATTCATAGGAAGCTTTGTATGGGTCTGAGAAGCATACGCACTGCTGCAGTGCATATATCTGGCAATGAATATTCTTCTCCAGTGGAGAATCTCCACACCGTGCATTATGGATTATCATGTAAGTAGTAGCACTCATGGGATCTGCGTACTAAACGATTAGTGCTGGTCCAGTACGCCCGGAGCATACCGCCATTCAATGGATTGCTTGATGGATTGAATCCATCAGTGGACCTAACAACAGTGGAATTCGATGTCGAGCATGATTGAGTAAAAGGTCTCGGTGTTTACATTTCTTATAGGAGAGAGAATTTGAGGTTACGAAAGTTTGTAGTACAAAATTTGTACTACAAATACACGGTGGGGTCAAAGAAGTCTTACCCACACGAGACTCTCGTGAGTCACGAATCGAGAGACTCTGCTCCCAGGGTTAGGATTCTGTACATAGGATATGATAGAGAAGAGGGACCTCTGGTTCATAGTATTCACGGAGAGCTTTCGCACGGATCGGAGTAGATTCTTAAGGGTGCTTGACTTCAAGTTCGAATGTCTTGTCTGCGTGGTCGATAAAGGGAGACACAAGGCCGCTAAGTGCCTTGTGTGGGCGGACGCCTCTACGCGCGACCTCGGAGCAATGTTTGTGGAGACCACAATGTGGATTAATTGAGGACGAGGTTGGTTTTGTAGAGAACTGACCAAGAATCTGGCTAGGCTGAAGAAACATTCATACTGACGGACTTACGTACTCATGTGTTAACATGAGACTACGGTGTTTTGTATGGCCTATGACTATCAGTTTTAACCGGAGTCATATTGGCTTGATGTAGAGGTTCTAGCAGTGAAGGTATCCGGGTCTCCTCGCTCTCGGTAACCTTGATGTGAAAGCGATTTCGTGAAAATAGCGAATCTAGTGGCGACCATCACTCAACTGCTATCAAACGGACTGAGGGCCAACGATAGCGTCAAAGGTTAGATTATGTGGGTGGTGACTCCAGTCTCAAATTGGCAATTTGGGAATGGACGTGTATCGCGTAATATAGAGTATCGATCTGACTATTTGTTTCAGAAATTATCATCGGGTACAGTGACTGCGCGTGGAACCCATCGGTGGGTCTACCAATGAGCAGTTGGGGAGGCGCAATATGCTTTATTATGAGACTTGCGAGACCTCGATAAGTGGTGAAAGTCAGCAGACATCCGGGAATTACTGAGGTTCGATGGTCCTCTGAGTCAGCTGAATAACGAAACCCCATCTGACTAAGATGATCCAAGTATTTTTTGAGATCCGAATTTTCAGTCTGATTTGAGGTGGTACCCCATTGGTGAAGCAAAGCTAACAGGGACCGAGCATTAGCACATCAGATTCCCGCCGCACGATAGTCCGGTGATGGACAACGAGTTGACCGAGCCTCAATTCTGGTGGCCACTGTCCTAGGGTCAGATAAGGACCGGATCAAAACCCATCGGTCTAACGGTAACGGACGAATCTCGGGAGAGTCTCCGTCGGAGACTCGGGGGAATTCATCCCAAAATCGACGGTTGGCCAAGAAAGTATGAGGAAATGAATAAGGGAGCAAGGGACACAGATAGTTATGTAATAGTCAGATTTAGTTGTTGAT
>NW_003209047.1:0-1882 GCF_000006405.1 Perkinsus marinus ATCC 50983 | reverse complement strand
CCACGGCTATTCGTGGGACTTTGGGAGCGTGCAACCAGCTTTCCATCACAATCGGTGTCCTTCTCGCCTATGCTCTTGGGATGGCTTTCAGAACTGATGCCGGCTCTATTGATCCCAATGCTACCGACGGCACCTTCTGTCAGTGGCGTACTGTGAGTTGGATTTATTTGATTCCCAGTGCTCTATTGGGTATCTGTATGTTCTTCGTTCCGGAATCTCCTCGTTGGTTAGCTCAGCATAGTCGTGCTGACGATGCCAAGATGGTTCTATTGAGACTGAGAGGTTATGAGTCAGTTGAAGAGGATCCTGAGATCATGGAAGAAGTGAAGGCTTATGAGATATTAGCTGCCCATAATGCTAAGAACGCAAAGAACACCTGGAAGGAGAGTGCTTCCTGGGCTTCCAGTGCGCTTGGCCATTGCAAGATGCAGTTGTTCATTGGTATTGCTTTGCAAGTCCTCCAGCAGTTCTCCGGTATCAATTCCGTTATATTTTATCGAACAACTATCTTCCAGGCTGCTAGATTGGATAACAAAGAGGCTATGGCACTTGCTGTTATGGCTGCTCAAGTGGTTGTAACTCTAATTGCTTGCATCATCATGGATATCGCGGGAAGAAGAGTTCTTTTGGTAGCGGGTGCTGCTGGTATGTGTGTAGCAGCTATTCTACTGGGTGTATTCTTCCTCCTTGATGATCTTAATGATAACGATATCAGCTGGTTGGCTATCTTCTCCGCCTTCTTGTATATTGCTTCCTTCGCCATCGGTGTTGGTGCCATCCCATGGTTGATCATGGCTGAGATCTTTCCAAATGAAGTTAGGGGTCTCGCTGCATCTATCGCCACTGGCGTTCACTTTATCTGTTCTTGGATAGTCACCATGTTCTTAGATGACTATGGAGAGGCTATAACATACCAGGGTGTCTTCTGGAGTTTTGCCGTTGTTTGTCTTGTGACGGTCATCTTTGTTCTGTTGGTTGTTCCAGAGACAAAAGGCATGACCTTCGAACAGATTCAAAATTACTTCAGTAGAAAATATAGTGAGACTTTTGAAGCTTCCGTCAATGTAGATGTCGAGAAGGCTGTTTGTTCGCAGTGAGTATAGTACTGGCACTGAGGTAGTGCTATTTTCTCTTCAAGTATGTTCAATATGGCCTGTTCCTCGCTAAGATAGTGTACATATATTCATTCTATAGATCCGTTAACGGGCGACCAAAGGTATTTTTCATATCATAGGGTTGTTCCGATAGACTTCTTGAGATCTACTCCCAGCTTGTCATTGGATAAGTTACAAGGCTACCGAGGTGTTCTTGCTGTGTTATTAAATCAAGTTTTGATGGACGAAGATATCGTCGTTAATGCATGTTTGGTTTATGAGAAGAGTCATCGAGCAGGGGCCGTATGCGGATCCTGATTCATGAATCTGAGTTCATGATTCAACTCACGCTCTGATCCTGATTCAGAATTCAAGTCACACCTTGATTCGAGAGAGCTGATTCAGATTCTTAGCTTAGGAGAAAGAGTCGAGATTTCTGAGTATGAGTACTTGAGACAGAGTCAGATTACATAATCATGAGCAAGATCCTTGATCCTTGATTTTAATCAGCCGCTGAATCCGATTCCTGATCCTTAATCACGATTCAAGATTCAAATCTATACTCAATGGCTGATTCAGAGTTTTTGGCACTGAGACAGAGTATTTCATCAATTCGAGATCAAATCCTCAGGGTTGGGGTTTTTACTCGTGATTCGAGATTAATTCTCAGGAGTCGAGATTGTTTTACTCATGCTCAAGGCTGCTCAGATTCAAGATCGCAATCTCACCTTGAGCATGATCCGGGGATCATACTCATGATGCACAAACTCACAGTCTAACACGGGGAT
>NW_003208325.1:0-2039 GCF_000006405.1 Perkinsus marinus ATCC 50983 | reverse complement strand
ATGACTAACTGAGAAAGTCATGAATCATGACTCATGCTGTGAGCCAACTACTAAACTGGCTCGACGTAATATATACTGTTCTCTATACCAGTTTCCCCCACTGCAAGCTTTATCATACCATGATCACCCGATTCCTCATTCCAAGAGTTCACCGCCAACCAATAATCTTGCCCGGACTCAACTCCCCAACCAATAATTTTAAGACTATGAACACCCACGAGGCCACCAGTTGTGTGCACGTAGACACCAGACTTGTAGAGTCGGAAATCCTCATACATAGAAATCACCCCGAGAACCTGAAATTTAGAGCCTCTATAATAGAGGCGATCCGCTCAGGCTACCAGCGACATCATCCGAGAGAAATCTAAATTCTCAGTCGCAAAGTCGAGTTCGGTTTTCTTGAATAACACAAATAGTAGAGATATCATCCAAGTTTGATGATCAAACTCAATCTAGTTTATCAGATCATTATTAGAGAGGCTAGCTTCATCGCCACTGCTAGAACTCAGTATCGAAATCACGTGAACTCCGTAGTTAAGCTACGGTAGCCTACGGTTCCATTATCGAATATCTCTTGCTTGATCTTCTGAGGAGATGTTGGTAGACGGCCCCAGCTCTTAGCACGGTGAAGATCTCTAACATAGAGTGATTATGAAGTCTCCATCTGGTGTGCTCCTACTGCTGCAGGCTGGTCTTGTATGACTCATTGATGCATTCAGTTTGGCATGCAGGCTGGGAGAGAGCCTCCTACGACCAGAGAATCCACCACCATGTGATGACGCCACGAGGAACGCTATGTTACACTTACTGACGGACATTTGGGATATTGGCTAGCCGCTGAGCTTGCATGATTGCACTTCGGAAGTGGATACGGCCAGCAGCCATCAGCGCTAGCCAGTTGGTCCGCCGGTTTGAATTCATTACCTATGAAGGCTACGAGTGATGCTAAGAGAGTCCATGACGACCCAAAACTCACCAAACTTGAGTGATCTGTGTCGAATATTCTTACCAGTAACAATGCCATGATTTTTCATGAAGTTCAGTCCTTCAATCAGGTTGCCACGATTACAGCCATTCGATCTGAAGATGAATTGGATCTTAGCTGTCATTCAGAGAACGCGTTGCCATTGTCCGCGGTTGAATGCATATCCCTCACTTAGGACATCCATTAGCACGATTGCAGCATGAAGTGATGTAACCGAGTGATAGGATATTTCTGAAGCTACCGCCGGATTTGATGCACAGACGATCATTAAACGTTCCGGTTGAGCCACTAACCCAGCAGTTATGACAGGCACTTTGGTCCCTGAAAGATGAACCTCCATCCAGGAGTTGCGATAACAGCAGTAAAAAAGACTACCTCACATGCCCAATGACTCCAGCACAAGAGGCAAACTTCTGACGAGCATCAAAGTCACTTGGTAAATTCGTCAACACCGGTTCTGTGGATCCGAGGAGGCGAGTTTCGTCATCAAAAGTCGAAGAGGGCTTCAGATCGTCAAGAGACCCAGTAGGGACATCTTTGATTGACGTACCTGCCGAGTAGTAGCACTGGTTCTCGACTTTGCCGCTCGAGCCGTAGTGTTGACCATGAAGTTCATAACGTACCTTTGAAAGGCGGCTGATCTTTGGAGGCCGTCCATGAGTTCTGCATCAAGTTGATCTTGTCAACCATGGATTGCAATAGAGCCGGCTTAGTGTTGTTAAAGAGCTCAATCAAAAATTCATTTGGCTCTCCTTCCTGCAGAAGCACCTTTCCCAGCTGATCTTGGAATCGGGAGAAATGTTCAGCGTGCTCATCAGGGGTATAGACTGAACCTCAAAAGAGAACCACAACGCTTGAGCGAATACATTGGAAGCGTTCATACCACTCAAGTCAGTGATCTTGTCGAATACTCCTCGGATGTTCGGACTCTCACTTTGAGATAGGGTAATCAAGGAGCACAATCCGACGAATAAGAGAGAATTGCTCATATGAAAGGTAGAAGATAGCAGAGCCGAAATCTAACAGATCATCACGATGAAAATGTACTCGTCTG
>NW_003211883.1:0-924 GCF_000006405.1 Perkinsus marinus ATCC 50983 | reverse complement strand
TACGAGAAATGAGTAATCGTGGAAACGGATACTTCTACAACATCGCACAATCATCTGACTCAACATCTTTCTCGAAAAGATATCGAGATCATATTGTCCAACACAAATATACATCATCCGACGTTGTTATTCGTTGTTTACAGATAATAGGAGATTAAAGTGAGCAATCCAACATTACGCACACGTTTTACGAAGATATATGAAAAACGCAAACCGTGGGAATCGAACCTGCGTAAATTCGCATGATGGGCGGGCGCTCTACCAACTGAGCTGCACGAATCGGGCGGAAACGACTTTCAGAGACAGCACAATTGCGTGAATCTTGCCGAACTGCATCGCTCCGCTAGGTTTTTGTGACATGAATAAAAGATTTAAAACTGTCGGGCCTGGGATTCGAACTTGCGGTCATTTTAAATCGGCTCCTTGTCGAAACTGTTGTGTTACATTTGTGCAGACTAGTGCGTGCTCAACCTGTGTCGGGCTGCTACGTATGCTATTTAAAACTCAACGGAATTGAACGGCTAGGTCGCGAGAAGATGCCTTCATTTTGCCTATATACTCTAGCCGCAGGTAATGCCGGTTTGATTTTAGCGCGCGCCCGGGGCCCCCACCCCAGCGCGCGCAATTTTTGTTGAGGCGATGGGTTGGGTTTCTTGGCGAAACCGGCGCGGGATCCACCAAGGGTCCGGTGCGAGAAGATATGAGGACGCTAGGTGAAAAATGAGAGTCACAAGCGTGCTGCTTCGCAACATGGCACTGCCGTGATAGCAATTAACTCGTGATGCACATTTCAATCGTAAAGGCCTATGGAGCAGTACTTCGCATATGATGAAAAAAACGGACGAAGAGGAAAAACAAATAAAGACATTACTGCTGCTGGGGCGGTTCGGCCAGAGAATCTGTCCGAACCGCCAAGTGAGTGTA
>NW_003203020.1:0-2551 GCF_000006405.1 Perkinsus marinus ATCC 50983 | reverse complement strand
ACTTGATTTCGCTCTTTGCGTTGAGTAAATATCCACCCAACTGTAAGCTAGTCGCACCAGAGCTAACGAGGTAGTCGAAATAGTCATCCCAAGTGTACTTGTAATATGGCATCGATTCGTTGAAGCTGCGGGGCCTTTCTTTGATATTCCAAGGATATAGCACTTCCTTGTAGAACTGCAACGGATGGCCCGTACAGTGGTCTACATCAGCAGTTGCACTGAGAACGTACAGACACAGGAGCCTTGCAGAAGCCCACATTGAGGACAGGGTTGATAGAGCGACTACACGAGAAGCTGCCAAGAATCCCGGAAGCAGTTTGCAGCGTGGAGTGAAATTGATGCTCAACCAGTCTGTGCGGCAGAGAGCGTCACCTTGTTCATGCGTAGAGACATTCTCCTTGTGTTTGCGTACAAGAATGTGAGGACAGGATACATTCCGTACTATTGATCATGAGCATTGAGCGTTACTAACTCTTAAGTCCGTAGCCATCTTGGCTCAAGGTCTTAGTGTACGTTTGGGTCGCATCTCTCCAGCTAATGTCGGGTCGTGTTGACACAAGGGAACGACAGGAGACACCGGTTGCTATATGCTGTAATCAGGCAGTAGTTGAGCATTATGTCTCTGTAGCTGAGTCACTCTGTGTGCACCATTGTGACCCTAGCATTTCTACTCATCTCTTTAGTGTAAGTAACTGGGAATGGTTAATAACCATTGGTTATCCTTACACTCTTGAAGTTATTTGTGCCCTCAAGCCATTAGCTACGCCGTTACACAGTTGTACGCATACACAAAGGCTTTTCTGCGCCTTGGATAAGCTTTAGTTGGGAGTCAACTTAGGCACTCAACACGGACATCAACAGTGACTCCACTGGAGTCACGCCTAATTACTTGCGTCCTCGCAATGCCGATAAGTTATGGTCACTACGATGTATCTACCCTATGCCAATACAGTGTAACTACTTCATAGGATGCTTAGACTGATGGGAGTGTATTGAGACTCTCAATACACTCCTATCACTCTCAATTTGAGAGAAGTCAGCACCAAGATCGAACAAAGAGATTCTTTAGCGGTTTGGTATATGCACGCGTCACGCTGGTCACGTGCTAGGGAAACAGGTGTCTCAGGAACCTCTTGACGTAGGGGGGATATCTCGGCAGTACCTTCCAAGTTGGACAAGCCGCACACTCCCTACAACCAGAATTTGGGTGAACAGTGTTCACTGAGCAAAGCAGAAGGCCAGACCCAACCACCAAACTGAATTTTGCGTCCCGTGAAACATAAACGGCGTGAAACCGTAGGCAGGGCCGCAAACTGTGGTGAGGTCTATAAGCCTGTAGTACAGGCCCTGTACAGCGCGATGATCGCGAGTCACGGAGCTAAACGCCGACTCGCCCGTTTCCTCCACGGTGGTGTGGGAAGGTAGGCTGGAAATGAAGTTCACAGCCGCAGGCCGAGGTCAAATTACTAATGAGGAAAGATTGAGAAGACACGCGCGAGATCTACTGGGCGTCGCAACAGCCATGTGCTCAATGTCAATGTTGGCCGGTTCCTGAGCGCCATCGCAATGGGCTCCAAGGATCTTCCGCAGTAGGCCATTAGGGACCGTCGTTGCCGCAGCCGCTGCGGCGCAGCGGCTGTGCTTCGAATCGAAGCACAACAGCGGATCGTGTGACGATATCGGATATCGTCAAGTGTGGTCGAGAGACACTCCGTCTGACCCTCATAACTCTGATCATGAAAAGGTCTACTCAAAGAGCTGTCACGATGAGATAGGCAAAATCAACATCCAGATACGTCTAGACGAAATATCTTTTCCCGACAATGGTCCGTCGAGCGAGGCGATCCGTCGGGCCATCTGGAGCCCAGGCGCGAAGAAGTGGATCGTACTCGAGCTACGCCGTCGGTTGAGGGCACTGTGGACCCCGCTAAGCTAAGGGAGGGAGACTGTGTGATGGTTCGTTTGCTGACGGGCGCGGATGTACTTGGCTTGTATGCGGGACCTTCCATCGACGACCACAAGGCTGGAGGTCGGGTTCACATTCTGGACAGCGAGGATGGTCGACGTTTTTACCCGGTATATTTGAATCCCCACGGTACTACTCTCATGGCGGAGACACCCCCTCAAGGTGCTACTGCCCTTCTGAGATCCTTTTCCAAGGTGATGGCTTCGTTAAAGCTTACACCTACGAGGTTATTCTCGAAGGATAGCCGCGAGACTCTTGTGACCCGCGGTTACTTGAGCGAATGACGTTGTCGCCGACTGGGGGGAGACTCTGTCGCGTACGGAGGTACCACTACGACGATCTAGGAAGCCGCCTCCAACGGTGATCGTGACTGTCGGTGATCGTGTCTATCTTAACCTCTTCATTTTCTTATAGTTGGTCTATCCGTGTACGGTTTGTGGCAGGTTGATACCGCACAAGGTTGTGCGGAATCTTGTTCATTGATAGCGTTTAACGTGAAGTACGCGAGTTGATCGATATGGTTGAAGCAGAAGGACTCCGGATTGAGGGAGACTTCTGGGGTCTTTCTTTCGGTAGCATCAGGAT
>NW_003206292.1:0-1811 GCF_000006405.1 Perkinsus marinus ATCC 50983 | reverse complement strand
TGTGTATGAAGGGTTCTAACTTTCATTGGCTTGTCGAATACATTTCTGCGAAAGTCGGATGAAATTGTATAATCGCCGGCCTCGGGGCTGTGCTGGTTAGGAGTTCAATCGTGTCCTCAGGTACCTTCCCTACACAGCGAAATCCACGGCCTCGTCAAGATGGAGGGTGAGTGGTCTCACATGCCTGAGCCTTCCTTTTCACTTCAGGGCGTCAGCTGAGCTGCAGACCCCCGTGAATCGCACTGATGATAACGGCGAAGGGTGGAGGGTGAACGGTGCGGTGTATCGGTGTTTGCTGTGGAGTACTGGGTGCGTGTAGGGCCCTGCGATGGTGGTCCATCGACAACGGCTAGTAGTAGGCCAGCGGGACGGGGAGATAGTGGATGGAGTAACTCGTGGTGGTCTACAGAAGGGGAGGAAACTGATAGTAGGGGGATTGGAGAGATCGCGTGGAATATAATGTGGCGAGAGTTCACTGTGTTATGGTACGGTTAATCGCTGGCATTGACTTGTGGGTACAGAACTGTACACGAAGTCGAGTGTCACTATGGTTGGCGGTCATCAACCCCTTTTGTAGGTGGAATTGGGTGGTTGGAGGCGGCCAAGAGGAATGGCAACATTCCTATGAATATTGGTCATTGCGGTCTAGTGGAGGAGAAGGTGGAGGGAGAGGAAATATCATCACCGGAGACTCCACCCTTGCCAAGCAGGATTCCGATGCCTGTGGACCTTCCCGAACATGTGGCGTTGCCGAAGAGGATACCTGTGCCGAGTGAGGCCAGAGAGGGATGGAAATCGCAATGGGGTGATGGGGCCGCGACGACAGCTGCTACTGTGACGAGCCCTAGTCGACGGTATTGGGAGTTCGGCAAGGAGGAGGAAGTGAGGAGTGGAGGGGTGGAGGAGGCGCCGTCGTCGTCACAGGGTGGCCGGCAGTCTAGAGGGATTAGATGGGACTCTGGCGGGGTACCAAGCCCTGACCTATGGCAGCTTCCACCGGTAAGAAGAGCCTCTGTGCAGTAGTTGAGGACTGCATGTTGGCTATCAGCCCCCGCCGGTCCCATTGAGTGACGATGCTGTGAGTGAACAGCGGAGGCCACCGCCTAAACCGAAGAGTCGGGCACCGACTTTAGCAGAATTGGAGGCGAGGAACTCGGGGAGAAGACAGATTCTATTATGAGATGCTAAAGTGCAGTGGATGAGGGAATTTTAGTGACATGTGTGTTCTTATTGCGACTCGTTTCTCCTCTATTTTTTATATGTTGGATGGATGGTCAGCGAGTGAGAGGAGGGTCCCAGTTTGAATTTTTTCATAATGGTGGACTCTGACCCTGAGGGTTGTACCATCTGCTTTGACGCATACGATGGAGGGGTCCACACGCCTATGGTGAGAGGCGATGGGAAGCGGATATATGAATGGGGTCTGATGCAGGTATTGGGTCGGTGCGGACATACGTACTGTCGTAGCTGCGTTACCTCTATTATGAGGAGGGCTGGTGGGAACTGTATTCGATGTCCGGAGTGCCAGAGGGAGAGTGATGAGGCATGCGTTGTGTAGAAGGCGTGGTAAAGTAGTTGGTGGTATTCGTGATGACAGGCCGAATCGAGTGCTGCTGAGGCAGATGTCGACTAGTCGTGAGTCACCGGCTGTGCGGTTTTCTCCAGTAGAAGAGGACTGTAGTAACGATGCGGCGTTAGCTGCTGTACTTCAGATGGAGGAAGAGAGTGAGATAAGCTCTTGCACTCCTCTGGGAACCACTGCTATTGGTGATATCAGGTCTGAGTGGTAATTGGACGCCTCCATCGTCCGC
>NW_003207776.1:0-1939 GCF_000006405.1 Perkinsus marinus ATCC 50983 | reverse complement strand
TCGTGATGAGTACTCCATCTATGATCTATTATTATACAGGGTAATATTAGTCGTGATGAGTACTCCATCTATCATCTATTATTATACAGGGTAATATTAGTCGTGATGAGTACTCCATCTATGATCTATTATTATACAGGGTAATATTAGTCGTGATGAGTACTCCATCTATGATCTATTATTATACAGGGTAATATTAGTCGTGATGAGTACTCCATCTATGATCTATTATTATACAGGGTAATATTAGTCGTGATGAGTACTCCATCTATCATCTATTATTATACAGGGTAATATTAGTCGTGATGAGTACTCCATCTATGATCTATTATTATACAGGGTAATATTAGTCGTGATGAGTACTCCATCTATCATCTATTATTATACAGGGTAATATTAGTCGTGATGAGTACTCCATCTATGATGCCTTTCATCACGATTGACCCTTTAATGGATCCAATGGCATCAGTGTATAAATGCATGAACATTTTGGTAACTATAGTATTGGTCAGCAGAACAACAACAACCATGTGAGATACTATAATGCTTACATAATGAACGATGATAAGGATAACCGTACCCGTTAGCAATCATGTTATCATCATATTCTTGTTCTTATTAACCCCTATTATACTACAGGAGTATTACTTTACTATTATCATCATCATCTCATGGTGACTCCAGTCCACAGATCCAAGAGTAGAAGGTATAGCAGCAGCAGAAGTAGTAGTAGAGATAGTAGGATAGTAGGAAAGGGTGGTAGTTACGCGAGTGATGATAAAAGGAAGATCTTATCAAACAGTAGTAGAGATATAGACTAATACGATCAGCTGTTAGTACATTGCTGTTTTTCGTCATTATTATCAGGGAAGGAGGGAACGTCATCATCAGCTACTGCAACTACCACTGTTATGTTACATGTATCCAATC
Source organism: Perkinsus marinus ATCC 50983 (assembly GCF_000006405.1). Taxonomy (NCBI): domain Eukaryota; phylum Perkinsozoa; order Perkinsida; family Perkinsidae; genus Perkinsus; species Perkinsus marinus. Next base: position 1,009 of record NW_003207776.1, on the reverse strand, counting down.
TCACACGTAATATCAATGAGGATCATCTATATGAGATTTTTGGTAGTAACTGTATTAATAATGATACATATGAGTAGTACTACTGTTCTATTATTGTTAATAGGTACTTTTGCTGAAGTTATTGATGTTCATCTTGCTATAGATGATAAAGTTAATCTCCCTAAAGGATATGCTCATATTACATTACCAAATAAAGAGGCCGCTAAGGATGCTATATATCATCTTCATCATGCTCAGATAGATGGCAATATTATTAATGTAGTAGTAGTAGTAATGTATTAATCTCGCTGCTACTACTACTATCATCATTAGATCCGATTCGCACATAAGAGTGGTGAGAATACCAACAATGTTGTTGTTGTTGATGCTGCCATTAGGAGAGGCGTCCGAGATGATGATGACGATTCAGGTGAATTATGATCATATCCTCCTAGCCCATCGACTTCCATTGGTCGACACTTATAAGGTTCAGATATGAAAGTAGATGAAGAGAGTCGGAGACATGAGAGGAGTAGGAGTAGGAGAAGACCATCATCATCGTCATCATCATCATCAACATCCTCCCCTCCGTCATCACGACCTCGAGACAATCACAACAGAACATCTAGTCGTCGTAAAGATCGTAGTAGAAGTAGATCTGCTGCTGCTCCTGCTGCTGCTGCTAGCGGCGGCGGCGAATATAATGATGATGAGAATAGAGGCAGTAGTAGTAGTAGGAGGAGGAGAGGGTCGAGTCTTGAGAGGAGACGTGACAGGAGGTCATCATCATCATCAGGGGAAGAGCGTCATCATCATTATCATCATTCTAGTCGAGAGCTTCAGAAAGATTCAAGAGATCAAAGAGATGAGGATCTAATGAACGATGATAGTAATAGGAATGATAACCATAATCATCAACGAGAGTCACAGGTAATAATATTTATAGCTCCTAGGTATAGTGATATTATTATCAGGTGGGACCGAGACACCGTTACAAACCTAATAGTAGTCATCATCATCATATTATGTG
>NW_003203429.1:0-3181 GCF_000006405.1 Perkinsus marinus ATCC 50983 | reverse complement strand
GACTCATCTTAGATGAGGTTGTTACTCTATACTTGACAATTTTTCGAGGCCACTATCATGCTGTACACCCCCCCCCCCCCCCTGTGAGTTATAGGAGCTACATCAAATCCTATCTAGCTATAGCTAGGTCCCTCCTCCACCAAAGGCAGCCGTGAGGGGAAATATGCACATGGTCAACTATATGTGTAACACATAATGTGTTGGCCATAATATGGGAATTTCGGGGGATTCTTCTTGGTTTCTGTACACTTCTACCGCAAATTATTCTACCGGGAAACGACAACATTTCCCTGCTGCTTCTGATGCCTCATGCAGATGAGACCATTGGAGATGATCGAAGCGAGTCGGACAATGTTACTGAAGCGATGGCTGTTTTCACTATGGCAATCATTTCGCTGTTTCAGGTGAGATTATTACCATACCCACAACCACTACTACCGACTCTGAGTCACTGTAGTACACTGTACTCACCTACTATAATAAAAACACTCTACGTTAGAAACCAAATCCATTCCTCTCGCTAAACCTGAGCGGACTCATACCACACCTCCACGACAGACAATTTGTGAACTCCCCAGTAATCATAAAATACGATGGTTTACGACCCAGGATACCAAAGCGGATCGAGCAGGAGGAGGATGCAACTTGACAACGCAAACCGTTTGGCATGAAATCACTAACCACATGCTGTCGATATTCAATGCTGAATGTAATGGACTTGAATCATTAGCAGAATGACGATGAACAAATATACAAGTCAATTCATAACTAACCACCGAAGCCAAAGAGAGTCTTCCATTGCCTCTTCAACGCATACACCACATCAAGGGCCGTAACCGTCCTCCTCCTAGCATGCTCAGTGCATGTAACCGTATCCTCGATAACGCTCTCGAGAAAGACCTTCAGGATGCCTCGAGTCTCCTCGTAGATGAGGCCAGATATGCGCTTCACCCCACCACGACGTGCCAGTCTTCGGATGGCCGGCTTGGTGATACCCTGGATGTTATCACGCAGAACCTTACGATGACGCTTCGCTCCGCCTTTGCCAAGAACCTTACCTCCTTTACCGCGGCCGGGCATGTGATACTTTACTGAACAACAGGACCTGGGTTCAATCCCAACGCAATGCATTTTCACCGGCATCAAAAGCGTGCTAAATACTGGGCGTAGAGACAGAGGGACATTATTGATATAAATCACATGATCCACAACTTATCTCCTGATCCATGTTCATCTACTTTACCATTCCAGCCGGTACACTTTGCCATAAGTCCGCTCGACGCCATTTCTTCCACGAGTAGGGTCTCGCACCCGTTCGATACCGTTCCCCAATGGGGAATCCCCATAGATAGTACAAAATGCGACTGCTAGAAAGACGCCCAAGACGGTTGACAGAATCATCCGGATATATTGACGAACACTGACAGCTTAACAATACTCACAATGTGCGAGCCAACACAACTCTTCAGTACGGTGATGATGGCATCATTGGCCGTCATTGTCGTAGTGGCCGTTGCAACTCATGCAATATGCCTTTTGTCGCCACTATCTGGCCCTGCCATGGCCGCCCTGGGCCTCTGGCAGCTGAATGTCTTCTCGAAACTCGGAGTTTCGGAGTTTCGCCCCGAACCTTCGTACCACCATCTTTTTGAACCGCATAGTCGGTTCGTGGGCGGTAGCAATCAAACCAGGGTTGAATTCTTTGCTCCAATCGATAAACTCCAAGCCTATAGCACACTGTTTTTTCTTCTTTTTTTGTTGTTTCTTTCTTCTAATGATGTCGTCCCCTCGTTCAACGATCTCATATTCCGAAGAACTGCAAGGATCAACACTACTACGCTCACTGGCTTGAAAGTGGTCACCTGCTCTCACTGCTCGAACCTTCGTCGCTGCGAGACTCACTGGAAACCTCATCATCGCCGCTGCTACCCCCGATATCCTCTTCACCGGCCAAGCTACGTTCGACGTCCGTAGTAAACCCTTCGTCATCCTCCGGTACACCACAGCCGTAATCGGCTGTGTTATTTCGCAGCAAAGACCGTGATGATGGTGTCCTCTCACCGTCACACCGTGAGCGTACGTCTATCTGCGGGGGTGGCACACGTGTCCTCACGACCGGCAGGGTGCTCCTCGATGGATGACCAGCCAACATCTTCGCTCCCTCCTTGTTATAATACAGCCGCCTAGTACGAGGTGTAATAGGCGAGGACGAATTTGCCATATTCCCATCCCTTATTGCTCCGCTACGCTCGAGTGTCGATTTTCGAGAAGCCGCAGATTTCCGCCGATCCTCCAATAGCATGTCAATGAAGGACAGTGTCTTCGGAGCCGGCTGCGGCTGAGCAGTTCCCACAACATCAACCGGCTCATCCTCAGAGAGAACAGGCAGCCGTAGATATTCTGTCCTAGAGATTCGTCGCCTTTTCTGCATCGAGTTTGTAAGCAACTCGCTCTTGTCTATTACGCGCTCACGTGGGTGGCCGACCGTCCAGCAAACGGAATGATACTGGTCACGTCGTTCACTGCTCTGTGAGGGATCAACTCGTGCATCCGGAGAGGATTTAGGCGTCCAACTACGCCGCATGGGAGATCTTGGACGGTAGCCATGATTTATTAATCGTTGGTCCCTGGGCATTGGTCTTGGGGGACTAATTCAAAACAACTAGACGCGTTAAACCCGAAACCCGAACCAGCGTAACAGCTGACGGCCTGATACGAGTCATTTATCTCTAGGTACTGATGTTACTCTAATGCTTGACAATATCGAGGCCACTATCATGTTGCGTAACAACTGACAGCCTGATACGAGTCATCTACTTCTAGGTACTGACAGTTCGTAGGTATTAGCTTAGTAGTAGGTCTTACTTGTATAGTATCGGCTGTCTTAGGTCCCAGGGTGTTGATGCAATACCAAAGCTTCTCTCAATGCGGACGAGGTCACCCGACATGACAGCCCTCTCAGAGGGAGTTAGAATTCACATTACAACAGCGATGAACCCGAGGTAAGAACCTCTCCCTCGGTGGGGAAGCACATGAGCTATGGGCCACCCTCTATCGCACTCGTTGAGTGGATGTAAGAGTTTCGCTCAAAGAGCGGTGGCAGCTCGATCCCAGTTTCGATCTGGTTGGAATTCACCATCCAGTAACCCCCACGCCACGATAATGCACTGGGACCAGTGGG
>NW_003202361.1:0-1098 GCF_000006405.1 Perkinsus marinus ATCC 50983 | reverse complement strand
GAGGTTGACCAGTCCGCTTTGTTATTACGATCAGCTGAATATAAATCATTTGGCACCATGCATAGCCGAGACCGATTCGTGCTCCAACGGCCGTAGCTGCGAGCCTTAGTCGAGGGCTCTTGAACAAAACCATGGCTGGAACAAATCCAGAGAAGAGGCCCATCGTACCCTTCGATGCGAAATTCTGACAAAAACGAGGTATGGACTATTGCAGTTGAATTCATGACGCTATACGCGATGTAGCGTTCGCGAGTTCCTAAATATGCCAGACTGCTCTATGGACAAAAATGAGATTCGGTGATTATCAAATTCGTTTTCCAGAATCTAGAACTACTACACCACTGTACAGACTGTGAAAAGAGTTCACTAGCCGATTTACGCACATACTCATACATGAGTGCCGTAGTTCAAATTTTATGGTTTATTTCGGATCATAAAAAGAGGAAAAAACAAAAAAATTCATGACGTGACTTTCATTGCTACGTCATAAACAGTTTTTCAGAGGACTCGTCTGCGCTCCGCGTGATCTACAATTCAACGAACTGAGCATGCCCGGTAATAACTCGTACAAGGATTCGTTTATGATAGTATCCCAGCTTACGACAGCATAGAGTTCATAGTTGTCCAAAGGGCCAGGTTTACCCTTCGTGCCATCCGCAGTCTCCGAGGAGTTACTCATAACAATCACAAAACCTGCACAAGGAGAGCAGTATGAGGATGCAGGGTCTGTCCCAGCTGGATAAATTGCAGAGCTCAGAGCAAGGTTGCATTATGCAATCGATTCCACGAGGTCATGAAAGGAGGTGTACGATACGAATGGGACAGTTCCGTGAACACTCACGACCGACACATGTATGAGATGATATTGACCCACGTGATCACTACTTCAGGATGAAAATCATTATTGCTGGAAGATTGACAGTTAATAAGGCCACAAACATCCAGCAAAACCCCATGAGCCACCCATTTAACATGATTCAATGGGACACTCGAACTCAACAGTATAGGAAGAACCAAACAAGCAGAGTATTAACGTCTTATCGTCATATGCAGCAATCTACGTAACTAAAGAGTTAACAACGACCTCGAAAAGAAGCC
>NW_003206852.1:0-946 GCF_000006405.1 Perkinsus marinus ATCC 50983 | reverse complement strand
TCCCGTGAGTCGTTCGCCGTTTGTCACGTACGATCTGCGTTCTAACGAGTCGCGTTCCTTGGGATTGGAGCGTAAACGGGTGGTAAATTTCATCCAAAGCAAAATATATACTCGAGACCGATAGCACAAAAGTACCGTGAGGGAAAGGTGAAAAGAACTTTGAGAAGAGGGTTAAATAGTGCCTGAAATCGTTGAGAAGGAAGCGGATGCCGCCGTTGCATATGCTGATTGTAGGATTGCTGCTCGCTCCTGTCTTCTGCTACTCATTCACAGACCTGGTCGTGTTGAGCAGTTGTTTGGCAGATGTTAGTGGTGTTTCCTACTTTCAGTCGTCAGCATCACTGGCTGAGTGGAAATAATCCTTGGATGCTAATTGGTTCGCTATCTGTGAATTGGTTGCTTCCTTGCGATACTCACTACTCGGTCAGTGAGGAAGTGCGTTTGCTGGTCAACGAGCTTTCTAACTGTCATTACCCTGCGCTTTTCGATTCGTCGAGTGGCCAGGATGTGGCTTTGAGATTGTTCGCACTTAGTAATCGCGATGCTGGCTTCCAACGGTTGCCTCCGGCCCGTCTTGAAACACGGACCAAGGAGTCTAACGTATGTGCGAGTGTGTGAGTGGCAAACTTATACGCGTAATGAAAGTGAGGCCGTATGGCCATGTTGGGGTCACCAACAACCGACCTTGATCTTCGGTGAAAGGTTTGAGTATGAGCATATCCGTTAGGACCCGAAAGATGGTGAACTATGCCTGAGCAGGGTGAAGCCAGGGGAAACTCTGGTGGAGGCTCGTAGCGATACTGACGTGCAAATCGTTCGTCAGACTTGGGTATAGGGGCGAAAGACTAATCGAACCATCTAGAAGCTGGTTCCCTCCGAAGTTTCCCTCAGGATAGCTAGAGTCTTTATCAGTTTTGTCAGGTAAAGCGAATGATTAGAGGTTCCG